>NW_020455484.1:227025-389509 GCF_003342845.1 Nothoprocta perdicaria
TATTTGCATAATGCTGTGTTTTCAGCAGAAGCTTTCAGGCTGCAATTAAGCTAATTCAATAACCGAAACTTCAGAAACACATTCAAGCTTCTGCTGACTTTTTTTCCTGTATCTTTGATTTTTGTTTGCGTTTGATCTCTGCTTTTAAACTATTGTAACTGCCATGACTTCAGAGACAGGATTTGGATGTGAACAAACATGTGCAAAAGGCAGGTATTTTTTAATAGGCTTCATAATCTTGTCTTTTTGCTGAAGTTTTCACGCGAGTTGTTTGAGGAAGCCTTAGAGATGTGAGGAAATGCTGTGGTGTCCATCTATGTGCTAGAAGACGTGCCAGCACGGGTGAACATTGCCCGTCTATCCTCATTGAGAAGTCTGAAATAGATTACACAGCAATAGGAAGGATGGGGGAAAGAGTCACTAAAGGAGACAATTTAAGAGATTCTGAATAGCGTGGAGTGTGTGAAAGTGAAGTTCTACATTTGTGTAAAATGGCTAAAGGTTAGTAATAGAGGGGGGACAAGGAGAGCAGATGCTGCTTGTGTTGACAGTGTTGGATGGACTCTGCAAACTGAGGAGCACATCCACCAGGAAAACTTAACTCTTCTGCTTTCAATTAACTCTGAAGATCTTAAAGGTTGTTTCTGATGCTCATCTTTTAGGAAGCTCCTAAGGGAAGGCACATATATATATGTGTGTTTGTGTGTACACATATATACATATGTGTGTATATATATATATCTGTATGCACACACATATTTTAACATTAGCAGCACTGGAGGAAGGTTCACCCATGAAGCACACGTGGAAAGTGAAAAGAATTTGGGGATATTAAGTAGTTTCAGCTAATGCTGGCTTGATTTCTCGCATCATAATGGACCTTTTAGGTAGAAGGACTTAAAGTAGCAAACAAATGTCTTTAGGCTGTTTAATGGAGTAAACAGCGCTCCATCTATTGAATTGCCACAAAATACAAATATATGTATGTTTTTAGATTAGTTCATTATTATATAATTTTGAAATTCCACAGCTGTATTCTGTGGAATTTCAGAAGCCTTGAGGATGCTTCATTGTACCATTTGGAAACGGTAGGGAATGTTCTGTGCTGAAAATCACTTAAATTTAGGAATAGAAGATTAGGAATAGAAGCTTAGTGAAGTGACTTATGAAGCTGTTCATTTTGTGACTCATCCGGGGGACCTGCAACTGTTGTGATAAGTTTGCTGTATCAACGAAGCTTTCCATGTGAACATRAAGAGTTTGAATCTTTTATAGCTTTCAATTTGTAGTTTGTGTAGCTGAATATTGCTTCTCTCTYGCTCTCTTTCTGGAAAGCACAAACCAGGGGATTAGGCTTCAAATAATGACAGGCCTGTTAGAGACAAATTGAAAAATTACTTAAACCTTACCTGTATGAGGAAGTAAGATGAAGTGAGACCAAGAGAATARAGAGYTYAAATAGCTTATATTCAAGCMCTGCAAGAATGCATTGACTACTTTAATTGAAAATTACYGAGCCTCATGTTAGGTTTTTATATGGTTTAAGTTAATTTCTAAAGAAGTCTTGAAGTAATTAATATTTATTTTGTAATGAATATCAAATATAGTTGTATTTTGAAATTTCAGTTGTATATCACAAGCTTTCTGAAAGGTTGGAGGGATGATGTTAACATTTTGTTGGAGGAAATRGGACAAGTCATGAAGCTACAAAACTGAACAGAAATGCCAGATGCTGCTTGTTTTGACTGATGTGAAATATTTAATAGGCAAACCCTGCTAATATAAACTAACTACAGAACATTAGCTTTGGGAGAGGGTATACTGGATATGAGAGATGTGTAACTTTGTACTTTTTTTGTGTGTGTTTTATAAGTTGTGCAAAACTAGTCCTTGTGAAAGGGAAAAGAAAAATTAATGGAAAGTATCTGAGTAGAATCTGCTAAGTAGATCTTAATATGTCTACAGAAAAAAACTCTTCACCTTTAAGAAGCTATAGATAAAAATAAACATTTAAATTATAGTTAAAATTGCAAGGAAAGAAAACYAGYGGGCCTTTTATTCTTAAAAGATCTTCATTCTAATTTAGCCTGTCACTCTGGTCTATGTCATTGTGAAACCTGCAATGCATAAAATGATTGAAAACTTTCCCAGTGCTGCGTTGCTCATCAGTAGTCTTATTTGTCAGACTAAGGAAAAGTAGAAATCTCCAAACCTTCTAGCCTCTTTCATTTTAAGGAAAGAAAGAGTTCTGATAATTTCTAATTCAGTAACTTATTTAGATRTTTATTAAAAACAAAACAAAAATACAAACTGGCTGGAGAAGCAGCCATTTACCAAAGAATTTACCCAAAGAATTTTACTAATCTTAAGGCCTGTCAGGTGTTACTTTTTCAGTTGTAACTTATATGCTAAATATASATCCTACCTAGTTAATATTGTGTTTGTTCAATATTATTGAGGCGCTTCTCCATATTTCTCCTTTTTTTTCTCTTGTCTTTGCTGTCCGTTCTGTTTTCTCACTACAAATTGCTGCTATTTTTGRTGCCCTTTTCAGCATCTTGTTTCACCACTCCTAGTCTCACTTGATATTTCCTTTAGTTGTTTTTCTCTGCCTCCTGACAAACGTGTGTATTTCTATTCTCCCAACTGCCACYAAGTTGAACACAAGCCCTATTTCTAGCAGAGCCTGACAACTCCTGGACTTGGACAAAAACGACAGAGAAGATTTGGCATTGCAGCCTGAAAAATCAAAGGGACCACCACCACCTCTTAGCAGCATCTGAAATATCTTCATTTTCTGTTCATGTTCTGTTCATCTATCTTTCTGTTTTTAAGGGTGCACTCTTGGCAAAAGGCAGATTTGCATAGCTGAGAGGAYATCTGRTCAACATGTACAGGTGCCTGAAGGGAGAACGTRGGGAGAAAGCGGCCAAGCTYTTCTCAGTGGTGGCCAGTGACAAGACAAGGCGCAATGGGTGCAGCACAGGCAGGTCCATCTCTACATGAGAAAGAACTTTCCTGTGAGGGTGMCAGAGCCCTSGCACAGGCTGCCCARKGAGGCTGYGGAGTCTCCTCCTCTGGAGATCTTCCAAACCCGCCTGSRTGCCGCCCTGTGCCCYGTGCTCTGGGTGTCCCTGCTGGAGCAGGGGGTTGGRCTGGATGATCTCTAGAGGTCCCTTCCAACCTTAACTGTTCTGTGATTCTGTGATCCTTCTCAGTTGCTGAAGGAATTCCAGCACTCTTCCTACTGTTGTCCAGTTAATGGATTTTTATTTGGAAGATGCGTTGTACTATCTTCACTAACATCGGGCAATTTAAGGAAAGGCTCTGCCCGGTCCCTGCCCAATGCTGAGAAGGAGAAGCAGCATCCCAAACCTGGGAAGGAGCAGCATACTGTTCTGTCACTGCGCCTTTCCTCTGCTTCTGTCTCCCATCTTATTTGTGCTGTGGTGGAATCACATCTCTGGACCTGTGCACGTCTCCCGAGTTGCTGGTTGCAGTGAGGTGGAAGGGTGAATCCCCTGACCCACCCCATGCCCAGGRGGTTCAGTCATTGCTTACACTGCAGTAAGGAGCTCGTGTCTGCTTCAGTTCCTTAGCTGGGTCATTCCAAGAAATATCGGTATGGAAACTCCAGAGAACTTTTGCTGTCTGATGTATTTTAGAGTCCTAGGAGCAGGTATTTGCTCTGCTCAGTATTTGCTGTGCTACACCTYGGGAAGTCTAGCTTAGCAATAGTAACAAGGATGGTCTGTCATCATGGAGCTGTGGCATTTGATTCATGTGTTAGAAGCTACCATTGCAACCACTGGGAGAACTGCCCTGCCCTCCAAGAACAAACATAAAAATACTAGTATTACCCTTCCAGAGAAAGGTTCCTGTTCTTGCAGGGCATGTATGAGATTTTCAGTAAGATATAGTTGCTTCTTATTTATCTGTATTWCACTATATATTTTAGTTCTGGATTTTTTTTCTGGATTTAGTTGTGGATTTTTAAAAAAATTCTTCCTAAAGTTAGTCTTGTTATTTTAAAATGACTAAAAAAAAAACTAGGTGATGGGGAATGCTTGAATTGCATTGTAGCATAAGCTTGCTAAGGTGTATATAGACTTTAAAGTTTGTAGCTTTAACTCCAGCTGTGCCAAGACACTTTAAAAAGATAAGTAAAATATATGTATGTATATACACAACTATATGTTGCCTTTGAAATAAACATAGTTTCATTATATCTAGGTATTCTGATATTGTCAGATCTGAGGAGGCTATAGACCTGGATCTCTGAAGCAGGGGCAACTGGCTAATGAGTGGCAGAGTTGCAAGGAACTTCACTAAAGGGAAATGATCTTTCCCAAATAAGAAGAATATATTTGAGGAAGGGAAGAAGTAGTTGCTCTTGAGAGTTCATTTGAACTTGTGTGAAATACACCTGATAAGGATTTCTGTTGAGAACTGCCATGAAAAACAACTATCTGTGTTTACAAGAAAAGAATGAAACATGAAATCACAGTGATTCMCAAACACCTTTGGGAGTGAGGTAAGAAAGCATTTCTTGTCCAGCTCTTGAATGAGAATAAGCAGATCTTAATACTGCCGGTAACGATGAAGCAGTGAAGTTGGAAGGGAGAAGGGGAGGGTTGTTATTGATGTGTGGACACAGTTGAAGGGGCAATGGAAAATGCTGTTAGCAGCATTGAAGATGATTTTGTGCTTGGAGATTTTGGTGTTAAATATGACTGAATATCACTTTTGAATTTAGCTGTGAAGTTCATGTTCGCATGTTCATTTCTGACATCTGTCATGTACCTCCTCACAAGTTCACTATTAAAATTAAATATTTAAATCTGATGGATCAGTGTCTGGCACTTGTTATCTTCTCCTGGGTGCAAGCGTTGTTGTAAAGGCATTCATGTATGTACGTATATATACATATGGCTTTACACACACACACACACACACACACACACACACACAGCATTTAACTCTTTGTTTTTTCTTTAACTGCCTCTCTAGCCTTGTGGCAAACCATTTCATACTTCTCCCTCTCTCCCATCCTTTTCCAAGTCTTCCTCATTTTAAATCTACCATGTGGTGAATAGGGACAGGGTAAACTTTAAAGTTTTGAAGTTTGTTCTGACTTATAGAAACATCTCTGTATGTTGATGACCTGGCCATGGGAGGAGAAAAAGATGTTTTAAAAACAAACAAACAAAAAAACAAGCAAAAACCCCACCATGCTATGTTAGACTACCTGTGTTTGGGGTACTTGTCCTTATTTCAGTTGAAGTGGCACTGGGAGCAGCCTTATTTAAAAAGACAGCAACAGATCCTTTTTTTTAGATGGAAGGCTTCCTTGGTGCACCTGTTTGGTCTGTGAACACTGGTAACAGGAACCTGCTACCCTGCTTCCTATGGTCTTCTTCCCAGCTCTTCATTAGGCTGGAGGTGGCGAAAAGCGTGTTATCTTTTTGAGAGCATTCCTTCTCCTCACATCCCCTTTTCTATGTTCTGTTTCAKCGGGCAGAGCACACAGCCTGCCTTTCCTCTGCCCCTGCTGTGGCCTCTGCAGGCAGAATCCGCCTCCCCTTAGTGCTGGATGGGCCGGTCCTGCTCTGTGCTCGACCCTTGTGCCCCTTCTTCAAAGCATCTTCCTTTCCATGCAGTCAACATCCCCGTCCTCTTTGTGTTTGTGAGCTTTAGGGTTGCAAAATAGTGTTTGACTGTCCCATAYTGGCCTGCTCTTCTTTCTCTAGATGTTCAGGTTGAGCGAGTCCCAYGTTAACCCTTGCCTTAAAGTAGCTGATTTTCCATATGTTACTAAAAGATAACCAAGGGATCATAACAGAAAAGTGAATTGTGCCTCTTGAAGAGGGATCCAAATTCTGTCATGTCTCAGTTCTTTAAATAGCCTTCTGGCAGACGAGAAACATGTTTTTAAACATTGCGTTCCAAGTTCCTGGAATTTCCTTTCTAAATATAGAGCCATTTAGAGCAGTTAATACTTCTATTAAATAAAACTAATAAAAAARTAAAGTTTTCTTTCAGTACTAAAATTTTCCTAGCTATCGCTGCTTATTACCTGTTCACAAGAGAAGTTTCTCTGATGCATTATGAAGAGTGACTTTAGTAGGAAATGGTTATTGCTGTCCTTGCTGGAATGCTAGGAAGAAACAACCTTGTGGTTGAGTGTCCAAAAAAAAAAAAAAATTGTGCTTATTTGGAGAAAGGTTAACTCTTAGAAAATACTTTTGCTCTTTGCTCTAATTTGAGGAAAGAGTTGGACCTTTTGTGCCTGGAGAAAACGAAGAAGATCTTGCTAATATGTATAAATACCTGAAGAGAGGATATAAGGAGGGTAGGGCCAGGCTCACCTTAGTGGTGCCCAGCAACAGGACAAGGGGCAAGGGGCAAAGACTGAAACTTGGCAAGTTCTGTCTGAACACAAGGAGTGRGAAGTTCTTTACTGTGGGAGTGACTGAGCACTGGAGCAGGCTGCTCAGAGAGGTGGTAGAGTCTCCATCCTTGGAGATGCTCARAAGCCGTCTGAACAGTGTCCTGGGTGACCTTGAATGAGCAGAGGTCCCTTCCAACCTCAACTATCCTGTGATTTATATTCAAATACTTCGACTCTTGATAAGTCTTTTCTTAATATTATGTTTAAGAGTACTGACTCAAATAGGTGCATTTAATTCAAAATGAAACTATATGCTAGAGAAACATTGCAGTTTTTTTAAAGAGCAACAGATATTACACTGACCTTGTGTTGATATTATTATTATTTTTCTTCTAGTTTCAGTTATCACAGAATGCCTACTAAAGTCATGGAGAATTCTGGATGATCATAGAATATCTAGCTACTTGTAAAATAGCTAATTATCTACTTTGCAGCTGATATGGATATAGAATATCTAGCTACTTGTAAAATAGCTAATTATCTACTTTGCAGCTGATATGGATACGGTGCATAAGATTAATGATTATTTCAGAATATTTCAGAATATTTCAGAATATTTAAGGTTGGAAGGGACCTCTACAGATCATCTAGTCCAACCTTCCTGCTCAAGCAGGCACACCTAGAGCATGTGGCACAGGGTGGCATCCAGGCGGGTTTTGAAGACCTCCAGAGAAGGAGACTCCACAACCTCCCTGGGCAGCCTGTTCCACTGCTCTGTCACCCTAACAGTAAAGAAGTTCCTCCTCACCTGGAGACGGAACTTCTTGTGTTTCAGCTTGTGGCCATTATAAGAAAGAGTAACCAAATGATACTTCTTGCTGTAAACTGGCACCACCCACTGCCATGCCTTGGAGAAGGGCCAAGGGAATAGAACATCACAGTTTTCCTTATAGTTGTACTGTGCTTCTTTTGGGAAGTTAAGGCGTAAGCTCATAATTCAAGGAGGTGTGACTCAGGAATTATTTTGAACTCTCATCTCACTTGCAGTACCACAGTAGTCTTGTGAGCTGTGAATTGGAGATCTGGTGTAACCAGGTCCAATTCTAGCAAAGGCTGAATGACTTGAGATTTTTGAAAGTGATTTCCTTATCTCTTTGCTATTGAACTTGACATGAACAAAACTTGACTAATTCAGAGTATACATTTTAAACAGCAGTCTAAGAAGAATGCTGGACAGTCTAATGCCCAACTCCCCATATTTCCTTTTCATTTTAAACTCCTGTGACCTGTTTCTGCTTGGATGATGGGCTCTGTGCCGTTTAAAGGATTGCAGTTCTATGGTGCCTTTGTACCAGTCTCTTCAATCTGTGACTGCCTAATCACCCTCTTGGATAATGGCACCTTTTGGATTAGTTGTCCAGGAAGATAGTTTGGAAAATCATCTTTTGAATCTTTAGGTGGTAAGGAAATTTGACTGTAGCTGTAATCCTTTCCAGCTGCTAAGACATACTGTCTTTTAAAATTACTTTCAGTAAGATTTGTACAGATTTTCTTTTTGACTAGTTAATGGAACACTTTTCTCCTAAATTTTGTGTCAAGACTCAGCTGTGTCAGGTGCTGTCTACTGAAGGAGTTGCAACGAATTTCCTAAAGAGTAACATGAGAATATTTACCTGCTGTCCTAGTAATACTCCAATTAGCTCCCATACTGCTCTGTATAATGTTTACATCACTGTTCCTGTACATAGTGGAACTAAACACTGTGGAAAGCAATCATATTASTCTCTTAAACTTGATTGAGTATCAAATAATTTGGCCTTTATTATTGGGTAGGAAATATCTACTTACACTTCTCTGTAGTAAGATGTACTTTTAATCTTGTTTGGCAGCAACAACTTTCTCAGTTCTCAGTCTTTGAAAATTCTATAGATGAGTGACTTGGTCTATCACATTTTTTGAAGTCTTAACTCTTGTGTAAGTCTCCATACAGCTTTTTGCATACAGTTAATTAATGATGCCTGTGACTGGAAACCATAACTGCAGCTACCAAATCGAAAATTGAAACGTTTTATACATATCACAAGTAATTCTCTGATCCCATTGGCCTTCTGAGACACAGTGCTGAGCAAGAGAAATGAAGTTCCTGTAATCCCTGTTGTTTTATCCCTGTTGTTTTATCCCTGTTGTTTTATCCCTGTTGTTTTATCCCTGTTGTTTTATCCCTGTTGTTTTATCAGGTGTACTGCAAAACTGACTTCCCATTTTTGTTTTCTTCTGCCTTTTATCTGCAGAAATGCGCTATGCAACTGTGTACTGGAATAAAGCTGAGAAGACACTTCAGGTCAGGAATATACTGGACAGAAGTGGAGATGCCTATGGTTTCTACAACAACTCTATACAGAAAACAGGTTGGGGAGTTCTGGAGATCAAATCGGGCTACGGCCATCAGACTTTAAGCAATGAAGATATCATGTATGCATCTGGCTTTTTGGAAGGCTATCTCACAGCTCCGTAAGTAGCCCAGGAAGCAACTCATSACACTTCCAGTAGATTTCTGTACTATTTTTTTTTTCTCCTTAATTCCTGTCTGCTTAAACTAACTATATACTTAGCAGCTGTGTGCTGTTCTTTTAATTAGCAGTAAGTATGAAGGATAGCATATTTATTACAGGATGAAGATGTGGTTTCTACTCTGTGCACTCCTCATCCTTTAGAAGTTCCTTCTCACCTTGGTGAGATAGATGAGCACTGTTTCTGTGTTACCACGTAAGTAATGTAATCACAGAATGGAGCGCGTAAGCCCTGCATCGTAAATAGCTACAAAAGGATAGAAGAAAGAGTAGTTATTTTCCTAGCCTATAGTTAGGTGATTTACCAATAACAGATGACACACTTGAATACGCCATGCAGGAAGAGGTGTGTCTAGCAAAGGCTATAGGACTTTCCTAAGGAGCTTTTTCAGGAATTGTTGTCCAGAAACTGCTAGGGAACACACTGAAACCTCACAGCATGATGAGAAGTTTAGTCAGTCTTGGACAAATTTAAAAATTGCCCTGATAGGCTGGATGGCAGACTGGCCTTGGTCGAGAAGGCTCAATGTGTGTGTGAAAAGCCATTGGAGAGGTGGGGAACTGAATCTCACAACACAGATCTGTGAAAATTGACAGCATTTTTATGCTTGTTATAATTACCCAGCAGTGTGTGTTGGGTGTGGGTGATCATTTATTTATTTATTTTTTCCAACCATTTATTTCTAGGCTAGGTGGGAAGGCAGCATGGGACTTTAAGATACCAACTGATGGAAATCACAGTGCCACAGCTAAGCACTGAGCTGAACAGGCTTCATCTCTTCCTTTGCTGATTTAGTTGGAGCAAAAGAAAAATTCCCAAGTTCTAATGCATGTCTGAGGAATAGATGTTTGTGATGTTTGCTGTTATGAATTTGGCTTTACCAGTTTTGCTTCCAGAACACTGGAATATACGTTCGCAGGCTGCACTGAACAGGCCAGCAGTGCAGAGTKTTTTGTGCAGCACTTGCATCAAATMTGACTGCTGGACAAGTCTTTYATTTAATGAGTAATAAGACGTTTTAAGATTTACAGATTATTCTTTGATCATAAAATGTTTTAAAGCGACTCCAGTAGACTCTTCCGGAATTAGGTCTCTGGACAAGAATATTGGAAGGAATGAAGGTATTTGGGAGTATTTGTCATCAACAAAACACTTTGCCAGGTCAAGGAAAGAGTGATCTTAAGAGTTCTGAATGCATAGCATGTACCCTGTACATGAAGAGAAAGGAAATGCATATAAGAGATTTAGAAATATGCTCAGTAGATTGTGGCATGAGATGGCATTGTTACGTGCTATGCAGGCAGCTTATGTAAACTGTGTTTTGGATCTGTGAATATTAGTATTACATCAAAATATTTTGTTACAATTGTTTGTTGTGCAAGAGAATTTCACTAAGGCTCTACCTAGCAGCTTTCATCTCTAAGTGATTAACTCAAGGGCTGTTATGGCATCTGCTGAGCTCTAAGTAGCAAGCCCAGTCAGATGGCAAATAATGCTCTAGTTGCAACAAGCCTCTTCCTGTTCTCACTCAGCTTCCATACCAGATTTTAAATCTTCCTAGCTTCCATTTCTTTAAATGTGGAGAAGTATTTGCAAGTACTTCATGTCATAGTCTAAATGCAAGTTCGGGGAGGGAGTATTTCTTGTGTTCTTTTTCCACAGATATTAATTGAAGTTACATMTAAATGACAGTGCTCACTGTTCAGGTTCACTGTTCAGGGTTTTCTGTTCAGGGACAAGGTGCTTATCAGGACCACTTTTCAACCCGAGTTGTTACTGCAGTGCTGCTAGCTCCACCACTGAGCAGCCCTTTGCCTACAGGTGGATATAGCAGAAATAACAATGAAAAGACATGGGAAAAAAATGGAAATGAAATTGAGGGTTTGATTTAATGAAAAGGTTAGGAAAGCAAGTGTGAGACCTGTGTGCGTTCTGCTGATTTAAAGCAGTTTAAGGTTAAGATGCAAATAGAAATAACCAATGCCTTTCTTCAATTGAGGAAACTTTCTGAGGAAATGCACTGTGAAATTCCCTGAGAGTGCAATAATTGAAAACGATTGCCGTCACTAAAATGACTGTCAGCTGTTACACATTCCATTTGAATTTAGTTTGGGGCAATGTCTTTGCCCCTTAGTATGGCTGTGACTGGACTGGGAGCCTATTCCTCGCTGAGGGTTGTGAATATTAACCTTTGTTAGATCTTGTAAAGATATTTCAGATAAGAGATTATCTTGAAGTTAAGAATACCTATCTAAATGGGCTAATGAGCAGAGATGAATTGTGCTATGCTTCACTGACCTTTGCAAAGGCAGAGTTTATTCAGTATTTACCTGCAAGACCTTAACGTGTCTCTGCTTATTCAATAAATGGAATACTGGCAGTTGCTTTCACAGTGGGTTTGCAGTTGGCTGAACCACAGGAATAGTGAGAACTTGCTAAAACTTGAAGACTTTAAGTTTCTTCTCAAAATCCCGTTTCTCCTTCTTGCCTGAAGTTTCAGAATCCAAATTAATGCTGAGGCRGACTCGTTCCTTGAGGACAGTTACAGACGGCTTCTATATCAAGCTGGAAATGGTCTCTTTCAGCTTGTAGTTCCTGTATCTCTCAAAATACCCAACACAACCTGTATTCAGGGAAGCTGTTCAGCACTGTTGATACTTCTCTTGTGAGAAGAAGGCTTTAAATGCCTTCATTCTCCCTCGGTGCACATCAGTGCCCACAGCAGAGGCACGAGCTCGCTGCCCCTTTTTGAGGGCTATCATGTGCAGGTAACAGCAGGGAAGAGGACAGCAATCCGTTCCTGCGTGCTGAGAGCTTTACTTGCATCAACAACCACTCCCTCTCAAACACTGAGCAACAGGAATATTATCTAACTTAACTGCCATGCTTCATTACACTAAGGAACATGTAGCTCCTAGCTAGTATTCATCACAGAATTTCTTTCAAACCATCAAATTAAGGAACTGCTTTGCTACAATGGTGGGTTTTTTTCTTTTTCTTTTTTTTTTTTTTTGCTCATAGGCAGAGAAAAGGAGGTATCCTGCTATCCTTTACCTACATTAACTTCTATGAAAGAGAAGATTCCATGAAGTGAAATTAATACTTCCCTTTCCCTTGGAAATGCATTAGTTGATTTCTGCCTAATTGTGCATCAGTGTGTTCAAAACCGCAGATTTGACAGAACAAACCCAAAATGCTCGTTCCCCTTTTATTTTAAAGGATTGCATCCAGAACTCATGTAGCTTAGTGGCCCAAGCCCAAGGGAACAGCCAGGGAGATGAGATGACAAAGAAGACAAAGTTGAGAGGGGAGGAAAGTTGTATATTTTGATGATATCTTTTGGATTCTCAACATCTCAGATGCCATGGACAGTCCCTGTTATTAATAAATATGTGCATTGTAGTGCATCTGAATAAAATAGGTATATAGCATTTTTAAGTTGGGGGATTCCAGAATCATTTTTTGGCCCAAGCTCTGAATTCTTGCTTTGCAAGTTATTTTGAAGGGAGGGGGTTTTGGCAGGGAGAGGAGGGAGGATTGCTCCACATTTTCAGAAGTGAAACAGCTTAAGGTGTCTGTCTCCGTATTTGGGCAGCTAAAACCAGTGCTCTGTCATGCCAGAACTGGCTCTGCTGTAGCCCCCAAAAGAGAGACATCAAGACCTCAAGGTAGTTGAGGTCCTCGTTAATGCATCATCACCTACAGCCTGGACTACTGCACAGTCTCCAGCTGTCTTGCTTCTATTTGTGGTAATGACCTCCTGAAGGAGAAATGACCCAAGGTATCTTCTTGGAGAAATCCTAGAGTCCTCTCAGGAGTTCTCTGAGCTCAAGTATGGCACTCACCCAGGGATACTTTGGAAGCCTGAACTGAGGTTGAAATGCAGGTTCCTGCAGTGGCTCTAGGTCGATGGCACTTCCAATTCAGAGACTTCCAGGAATGTTYAGCTATCTCAGTCCTTGCATTACACTCACGGCATGAAGAAGGGTTTCTAGGCACAGCTGGGCCTCTTGCTGTAAGCATAGGAGTGACAGAACAGTACTCTCAGAGGTTAAGTTTTGTTCTAGGTAGGAAACTAAGCCCAATGCAAGACAAATGAATTACAAATAATCATGCAGAGAACTGTTTTGCCTCAGATTTCTGGAAAGAATTTATTTCTCTCTAGCTTTATAGCTGAGTTGATCAGCCTCTTCTACAAGTCGAGATAGGAATACAGGCATTATAAATGATGAACCACTTCTTTACAGGGTAGGCACCAGATTCGGATAGTTATTATGTATTTTGCAAGCACATTGGTGATCCCTTTCCTAATGYCTAGAGTGTCAGATACCAGTGTGTTCTGACTGCAGTCTCTCACTTCTATAAAGGACCAGACCTATTATCCAGCTGAAGTTGCTTGTCCTTGTTTTCTTGGATTTGAATTCCTGTCCCCAGCTACAAATGGAAGTGCTGCTGAGGCCTCACTTCATTGGCTCAGTGACAGAGCACATCCAAATCTATGACACTGAACACATATTTTTAATCAGTTCCAACAGGGACATATAAGGTACTTAAGAGCAGACTTTAATTTTGAAGCATCATTACCTGAAGTATTATTTTTTCCTAATGTGACCTTAGCTGACCTGAGTCCCATCATGCTGCTCTCTAATTTCAAGAAACAGAGCTCTGCTTTACTGATTTTGTGCTTCTTGTCCCCAGCTTTATAATAGCCTTGTATTTGTTGTTAGAGTTACAAAGCTCTGCCTTAGTATAATGGTCCTTTTTACTGCAGAGGATACTGTGCTTAGGAAACATGCAAGCCCTACACATAGAGGCTTTGTTAAAGGAAAAAAAGAAAAACACAGGGCAGTTAGGAGAAAAAGCTCAGTAAAAAGCTCTTAAAGATAAATCATTTCTTGACGTTCCTTCCTCTGTCAGCATGATGCAAGAAGGAAGGCCATTAAAGAAGGTGGTTTCAGTTGCATGTCCTCGGAGKGCCCTGGATGAAGATGCTGTAGGTGGTGGTTGAACTTAGAGGCCTGCACATCTTTCTACCTTTTACTAATCCCATCAGAGCCCTGACTCGTGGTATGGAGCAGTACRGAGTAAGAACATTTACCTCTAAAATTACTTGGGAATTTTACCTGTTGAATTCCCTGGGACTGTGAGGGTATTGAGCAACCTCTTCAACTTTCRTACCCTCTTTAAGAAATGTGCTCTGGCTGGGGCACATAGGCTTTTCTTCAGTGGGGAACCTGAAAGCTAAAACTTATAGAATGGCTGAGGTTTCATGACAGGTGTAAGAGGGTGCAGCTGCTGGCAATTCTGTTTCTCCTCCTGCAGATCCTGGTACCCCTTCCACAAATCCTATCTCCTAACCTAGTGGAAAAACTGCCTTCTTGCACCAGCTCTGGTGCCTTTCTGCTCCGTGATAATCAAATTCTCACCAATTCCAATATTCTGGAAAAGGTGCCAGAAAAATACTTCTCTTCCTTGATGTTTTAATGTTTTGCCTGAATGTTGTGAACGCTTTTCAGATTTTGTAGTTAGAAGGTGCCAGAGCTGACACGTGAAGCAGAGGTATCACACGACCAAGTGGTACCTAAAGAGCTGCAAACAGGCAAAGTGGGGGGAAGCCCTGGAAGAGAAAGGGGGAGAGCAGCGGTTCAGTATCTTTAATCCCTGGCAAGCTGCTCACTCATCTCTGGTCTTCAATTATGCCCCAAGACAAACCGTAAGAGCGAGCTGCTGTCTCTACACCTCCCAGAAGAAGTTGCCYGCATGGGGTTTCAGTACAAGGAATTCTGACTTGCTGGCACCAACTTTCCTTGAGGCCGGTGCCCGTTTCTTGGTTCTGCTTTTGCTGTCTTAGCACTTGGTAGGAGCTGCTTTTACTGATGACTGATGCAGTTCTTCTAGCATCAGACCTCAGCAAAAATAACTTCCTGCTGACCTTTAAACCAGATTAAGGATTGGAGGAAAAATAACGTAATGAAAACACAGAAGTTCTATTTTGCCTTGATCATGACCATTTCATTTTATGTAAAATGGAAAGATGTTTTTAATTTTTGAGCTCTTGAGCTCTTTGAAGGTTAATTTCACTGTGAATTGTTCAGTGTTTCATTTTGAAAATGATTTTTTTTTTCCTCTTTATTAATGGGAACAAAATAACTACTGAACTCAACATGAAATTCACAATGATTTTGTTTTCCATAATGCTGAATTGAATCAATTAGTATTCTTTTGGAACAAGCAGGATCAACTCTTCATTTTTAAATATACACTTTAAAACATAGATATTTAGATTAATCAGTAAGGAAAGAACACTTAGTTAATGGTATGTAAATTTGTTAGATATGAATCCAGGTTTCTCACCCATTATTGAATCAGTGATTTATATCTCCTCTACCCCAATGATTTCTTGGATCCAAATGGAATAGTTATTCAGTAAATCTTTTCTTTTGTGCTTTAAATTAGCATGCTAGGACTTTCTAGATGCTGCTGGCCTACAAACATTCCCTGAATTTTTTTTTTTTTTTTTTTTTTTTTTTTTTTGCTATGAAGTAGTTTAATCTCCTTCTTGCATCTCTTTCCATTGAACAGCAGTTTAGGTGGGCGTGAGCAAGGCCTTTCATTTGAATTTTAACTACAACCAGTTGTTACTTTTCGCTGTTTGTTGTGTGTTTAGGCAAAAGTGACTGTGTGGACTGTGGTGCTTATCTATCAATGCTTGTTTGCCAGTGGGGCAGAAAGGGAAAGGGAGGAAAGATGCAAAACAGTAACTTTTGCTGCTCTTGTTCTTTCAGGCACATGTATGACCATGCTGTAAATATGTATCCGCAATTAATTAAGAATCCCAGCGTTCGAAGTGGAGTTCAGAGTTTTATGGCGTATGTATTAAGTTATTAGAAAATAAGCTATTTAAAATTTGGGTTTAGAGATTGATGGTTTTTCACTATTTTTGACCCTCTTTTTTATGGGCTATAGAAAATAAATGCTTACTTTTCATCTGACTGTATGCCATTAGTGTAAAAAAAAAAAAAAATTTAAACATACTTCAAGAAAAGCAGAGTCCTCAATTCTGTTTATTCAAGAAAGTTTTTTGAAACTACCATTATGAAGGGATAAGGCCAATGAAATCTGAAGCTTATTCTAGTCAATAGTCTTTTCTGAAAAGCTGGTGTTCTGAAAGTTATACTGAACAGTGAGGTCTCTTGGCACCTTAATCTTTTTAGCACTGTGTATCTTTTCCTTCCTCTCTTAGGCTTCTGCTTTGTTTGCTCTACTACTAAGAGAATTCTTTGCTAATCACAAGAGTCCTGGTTACCTTTTCTCTTCAGCTATGTAAATCAAAAGTAATTCTACTCAAATAATGCAGTTACACTGGTGGGAAATTACAAGTGGGAAAGGACCATGGCAGGGACTTGAGGATTCAGCTGTGATTACCAACCTTTCTTTTTTAATCTCCTTAGGTTTAAGTTTCCTTCCATTTCAAACACTGCTGAAAACACTTTAGTCACTTCTGAGCTTTTCCCATTTTCCCCTCATTTTGTGTTTCTCACATGACACATGGGGATATATATCTGATTGATTCTGTTGTTGTTGCGCATATATATATATTTTATATATAATATATATAATAATATATATAATAATATATATGTAATATATACATTGTATATTCTTTATATTATATATAATATAATATATGATATAATATAATATATATTTTTATATATACATATAAATGAAGACTACTTTACGGTAGCCTATTTGGCTAGAAGAAGAAAAGAAAACGCTGTCTCTCTGTTTTTCAGCCTTGCTGTCCCTTCTTGTAAAAAAAAAAAAAAAAATGAGGTAGCCACCATATCTAGGGATATATCTCCCATATCTAGGGAGATATTTTTTTCAAGAATGATTTGGCATCAGGTGCCACTGTATCCCCAGAGAAGTGCTGTAGGGGTGGCGGGAGCACTGCTGGAGGGCCTTGTAGSATTTTCCTATTGCCTGTGTCGTGGACACCTGCAGAACTGCTCTCTTTTATAGAAGTCTTGTTACCTGCTGCTTCATACTGAAGCCTGTAGCTCTGAGCTCTGCAACCATGTGGCTGTTTCTTGTGACATGCTKCTTCTTCTGGTTATTTTGAGAAAGTCAAGTCAGGCTGACTTCTGTCACTCATACGCTGCTGTCTGCTGGAAGAGTCTGCATCCTTGCCAAATGGATGCATTCTTTTTTTTTTTTGCTGCCATATGTGTTGCTGGATAGAAACAGAACTAGAGGCCAGAATCTGCTCCAGACTTAYTCTAGCAACTATGGTTTGTTTATGGCCCTGTGCCTACAAGCCA
Organism: Nothoprocta perdicaria; assembly: GCF_003342845.1. NCBI lineage: Eukaryota > Metazoa > Chordata > Aves > Tinamiformes > Tinamidae > Nothoprocta > Nothoprocta perdicaria. The sequence goes on from NW_020455484.1 coordinate 244,312, forward strand.
GAGAGAGAATTCTTGGGGATCCTCATGCTTTTGAATGCTCTTTCTCTAGAGTCTCTTCAGTTTCTTTCCTCCTGCTGTAAACATGGGTTCTTCGGCAAGTAGCCTTTTGACTGGATTTGGCCTATGGGATGATTTAATTTGGCATCCCAAGTTTTCYTCAGAGGAGGAGAGCAATGGCTGCGAGGCAGTGTTTGAGCAGCAGCAGCAGAAAGCCTTCTTTGCACTTGTACCCAGGAGAGGAATATAGGCACTTCAAACTTTATGTTTTATCCTAAAGTAGTCATTTACAGTGAGCAATTCAAATGACCTATCCAATGTTGGCTTATCTGTACTGAGGAGAGGAGGTTGCATCTGACATAGATGAGTCCCTCAAAGAAATGGTGTCCATCTCTGGTTTATGTTAATGGGATGTGTGCCAGTGGAACTGCTCCATTAGAGGTACGTGCATGGATCTGGACATGTACACCTAGAAGAACACTAGAAAGGGACAAATAAGGGACTGTGTTTGTCTCTTCCATACATTATCAGTTATACTCTAAAACGAAAACAAGAAAACCCCAACCTGTTTGTTCCTCTGCAGGAGACAAGATCAATGGACAAGACAACAAATCAGAAATAATAAAGATGACCCCTTTTGGAGGCATGCTGGCTATATTATTGCACAGCTGGATGGTCTGTACATGGGAGCCCTCGAGTGGGCTAAACTACACAAACAAACAGTAAGATTGATGTATCTGTTTTTTAGTAGTGGGGATGGGATGTCAAAGTAGAAGGGAATGGAGTAGAAGGGAATCTGATAATATGACATTCTACAAAAATTGCAGTGGCAATTCAGTTTGAATAATATAACTGTGGTGTGAGAGGAGAGGAATAATATAACTGGTCTGTGGTGGTGTGAGAGGAGTCCTCCTCTGAGATGGACTTGGAATCTGGGGCTGTCCCATGCTGGTGAGATTGGGAGTGGTTTTTGGATCTAAGTGCGAATGCTGGAAGGACAGACACCTGCTAAGGTGTCTGCTGTCATCCCTTCAAGTCTGTTTTTGAGCAAATTACCTTCTGGGCATAAGAGTAGCTGCAACAGCAGGAATCAGCAAGTTGGGAGCTTTTGTTCTTATTTCCAAGCATAAATTAGAATTTGGAGTGTGCTTTTCATTGCTCAGTGTCTTCTCCTTTTTTGTGTTCTCTGAATGTCCCATAATAGAAGTTGTACTGGAAATTGTAATTACGATGTTCCAGATCATCAACTTTTATGCAGCAGCAGAGATTCATTAATTCTGCTGTAGGTATAGTAATTTATAATGCTGCTGCAATATGTCTAACATGTTCCTCAGGAAACTGAGGATTCAAATAAGTGTGGTTGACTTTTTTGTATTGATTTAATCACTATCAAGGATGGCAGGGGGTACTGAATTGTAGCAGCTGAATTTTAGTAAAATACCCACCTCTTTCCTGTGTAGAACCTGATCTAGAGCTTTCAGGAATGGGAATCTGCTCAAACCGAGAGGAAAAGGGTGGCATCTGTTCCCAATAATAAAGTAATCCTTCCTGGTGGATCTGAATTGTAAGAAAAAATTCCAAGAAAGAACTAAATTTCCTTTCCACAACACCTGTATCTGGAGAGTCCTATGAAACTCATCATTTTTGATTTTTTTGACTAATTCAGAATCCTTTAGATTTAGGCAGGGTAAAAAGTGCTATCTTGTGTTGAGCTGTTGCCTTAGTGGAGACGTGTCCGATCTGCAGTGTCTGTTCTGTGGTAATTGTTTGTCTCACTGTGTTTGGTATCAAAAAGTATTGACCTTTGAAGTGACTCAGTCATTCTGGCCTCCTTTCAGTCGGGGCCTGTTGGATCTCATCAACGTGCTTTTGTAGAAATGGTACATTTAATAAAACTTCAGAAATGGGGTACAGGCTGAAATGGTTGTATCCTCTATTCTTGAATTATATGCAGTGATACCTATTTACATTGTCATAYATGCCTGGAGCAGATGGTGGGATTGCTTCCTACTCCTTTCTGAGCACCTTGAAAGTTTTTGGCTGGGGCAGTGGTGCCTATATCGAGCCCGTACCTTTTTAATCAAAGCAAAACGTCTTCCCCATCTGTGTGTTTGGCACTCAGGATGGTGCTAGGGTTTCCTCTGTTTGCCATAGCCAGTATGTTAATGTCTTGAGTATGGTTTGAGCAGTGGCTGGGTGCCTAGGCTTTTGTGTTTCCTTGGCATCAGAATGGTACGTGACAGCTTTGTAAAAGTACGTGTGGTTCCCTTAGCTGGATACTGTTCCATTCTTCAAATATTTCTAGGGGAATGGGCCACAGGATGCTATTTGTGTATCTATTTACTATTGTTACATCCCCTTCAGGATATAAAAAGCTCGAAGATTGMTTCTCCAGAGGAGGAGATGGATTCCAAAGTTCCTGACTTTAGTTTTCCCCCTAATGGATGCTTATTCATGGACACAGTGCACTCCTGAGCACCCAGTCTGTTTGACACAGAAATTGCTCTATCTGCCACAAATAACCAGGCCTTATTATAGACAGAATAGTTAGTGTAGTCTCTAAAGYATTTGATAGTAGTGCTAGTATATATTTTTTATTCCTGTATATATGGAGTATATGTTTTGAGGTGTACTGTTGCAGGTTCTTTCTCAAATCACATAAAGTTTGATGTCCTGCAGGGTTACTTTAGGTAGGTACTTCCACTGCAGACCTGCTTGGTCACAAGGTATATTTTGACCCTCTGTATTTTGAGTTTGATGTTTGCAGGTGTCATTAAGATTGATGTCAAAATCTGAATACATTTTCATGCTAAAGTGTGAAATTATTCCATCTGGTTTAGCAACATTTTTATAGCCCATAAACAAACCCAACCCTTCAGTTAAGACAATTTCTGAAGGAGGGGCACTCAATGAACATTAAGCCTTTTCATCTGCCTAATGCTCATCCTAGGCTGTGATTAATCTTGGGCTTGTCTACATGGGAAATTACTCTTGAAAAGGAGGTGTAAGAGTTTTAATCCCTACAAAGATTCTAGGACAGTCCTCAATTTGTACTTCCTTATTTTGCACGCAGAATACTCACACACGGGGAAATTACTAGAAAACAGTCTATTCTGTTATCCCAGGTAAGGGACTGTTCTTTAAAAACCAGCTTTTAAGGTTGGTTCTGTTACCTTTTTTAACTTTTCTGATTTTATTTGTCCTTCGAGCTGATGGCAAGCTTTTGACAGGAAAGGAAGACTCTGATGTTTGCTACCTTGGGGAGATGGCCCTAGAGAAGGTGCCACACATTCCAGCAGAAGGAGTTTTTCCTCTCACCATGGCTGTGTTGCTTCGTTGCTTGGCAGCTTAACTTATGCCCTTTGCTCTTCCTCAGGGTGTAAACCGTGCGTACGAGGAGATTTCTGTCATTGCCATGTGAGATGGGAGAGGGTGATTAGAAAAGATCATAATATGTCCTGCTGTGGACCCTATTTAACATCTTATAGGCTTCTCTGTATATTCTGGATCTCAGTTAATAGCTGTTTTCAAGCTGAAATTCTCAACCTGGTGAAAGATGCCTCAGGCTCCTCTGGGATTCCCAGAGTTGGCCTGCATTACAGGCATACAAATCTTCTGTTTGAATGCACTGGATGCTTCAGAGAAGCTCCATGTACCCTGCTTGTTGGACGTCTCTGATGTAACTTAGCATCAGGCAGCCTGTCCTAAAGAGGAAAAGGGTTATTGAATGAGTTACTGAATGAGTTCTAAGAAATAAATTGCAGGAAGATTTCCTTGTTCCTGAAAAAGCGGAATGAAGACAGAATTCTAAAGGGTGCTTAACAAGTTAGTTCTGTTTTCACTTCTCTAATACTTTGGCACGTTTGGGGAGCTGACAAGCTAATCTCACCCAGAGGAACACTTGGTTTATTTTGCTGCTTTATTCAAGAGGGTCTTTCCTCCCACCCTCTGGGCAGCCTCTGTGCTTGGAGTTGTGATGCCTTCCTTGTTTAGCACATTCCTTCTAGCTTAATGAGCACCATGGTAGTTGGACCKTTTTTGCCTATCAGGGACTGCATGACAGCACATAAAAATGAAACTTTTTTCCTTTTTTAAAATATACAGGTGATATTAGAGTGATGTTATAGCAGGGCCAGTGTGGCTACATGTAGATGTTGCCGTGAGGCTGGGTGTTACAGAGAAGGTTATGGAGTAATAGCTAATAAGGGGACGAGCAGAACTGTGATTCCTTGAGGCTGGCTGAGCATTCTCATACGCAGTTCTGCTTGCTCCTCTGGCAGTCCTGTTTGCCAGTCCCTTTTCCGCCTGCCTTTTCCTTAGCAGCTGTTTGTGTAAATTGGCTGTTGGGAAACGGCTTCTCCTTGATGTTTGTTCGGCTTGCAGTCCTTTAAATGCAGCTGGATCACACGTTGGGAGAAAACATGCTGAAACTGTGGCAAGGCTCTCGATATGGATTCTCATGAGTTCATAATTGTCAGGATATTTTAATAAATGATTCATACCACTGATTTGCTTAAACTATCCAAATATATATGTCTGGGTTTTTTTTTCTTTTTTTTGCTGTGGCCTCTGTTGCTCCCTGTCAGTGTTCTGATAGCAAAAAAGTGGTGAGCTAAAGCAATATAACAAATGTCAAAGTTTGCTATGCATTTCTGCTTTAAACGACAGCTGCTGCTAGGGCCTTCTGCTGTGTGTGGTGTTAGTTATGAGAATGGTTTATTTCTCTCACTTGTGTTGGTGATTATTTTGTGAAGGTTTAATTCCTTCCCTTGGGATATATGCACTAGAATTTACTTTTTTTTTYYTTYCCCCCCCTTCACTGATTCTTCTGTCTGCCAGAACAGCAGATGGATAATGCAGAATTCAGTCTTCCAAATAAAAAGTAGATGTCCCTGGATTTGTCACCTTTCATCTCTTCCATGTCATTTGACTCCCCTCTTCTGGGATGTCAGCTTTATGATTTAGTAAGAGTGATTTATACTGCAAGCAGTGTATGCATGTGCTGTATGATTATGTCCTATTCTAAAAATACTGATCATATGCCTACAGTGATATGTGTTCTGTCTTTTTTCCTTAAGCCTTGCCTTACAAAAGACATGGTGCAAGCCCAAATAGGAAAGAGTCAGAAAATTCTCTTAACAGAAGAGGTTAGACCAATGTTTATCATTTATTTTTGAAGAAGAGAAGTAAGAGAAAGTTCTAAAGAGCAGGTTATGCTGTGAGCTGTGACGGAGAACCCTGGCTAGCCCCAACCAGAAGGGATTTTGAAGGCTCTTGCTGAGTGCCTTTTGACTGACTTCCTCTGTTCCGCCAGTTCCATAGTGGTTTACTGTTGTTAACATACCTCATTTTCCACTTCTGTTTCCTTATTCTCAGCCATGAGGATACTTTAATATTAGTCTTTACAAAAATCTGAAAGCTCRCCTGGGTGTTTCTTAATTTAAGGCTTCTCAAAGACATTTAGATCAGTAAAAATCTTTTTAATCTTTAACTTAAAGGCAGCACCAGTCTGATTCATGTGCTGTTTGCAAAGGCACACAAAAGTCTTAAAAGTTGCTATCAGGGTCTCCGTTTTCCCTCAGAAATGTTGGTAGCAATAATGTCATTAAACTAGAACAAGAGCCGGGCTCTTAAGGATAATCAGAGTGCCCAGTTACACCCTGTGTTTTAGTATTTGGGTTTTGTGAACAGGTATTTATATAGAAGAGAAAATATAAGGAGTTCTTCTGAGAGTGAAAGAAAAACTAATTCTGCCAGCTAAGGTTGTATTGGTGCTTCTCTGTCTGAAAACTTTCCTGTGGTCCCTCTTTTCTCTTTCCCCAGCCACTGAGCATCTTTGATGTCCATTTTCTAAATGCAGTTGGAGACCTGCTGGACCTCATTCCTGCTTTATTTGAATATCCTGCACGGAGCGGACAATGCAACGTGGAGCCAGGAGGCCACGGGAAGTATCAGTGGGATATGGGTCACTGCTCTGCTCTCATCAAGGTGAGCACCAAAAGCTCCATTTCCAGCGACCTGCAGTGTCATGAGTCCGTGTTTCTGTAGTATGAACTGTTTGTTCCACGTGCATAGAGGGACCCTTGTCAGTCAAGGCCCTTTCACGTGTGCTCTATAGGTTGCTGGGTGCAGTTTGGCCCACTTGAGGGCAAGAGAAACTTGACAATTATCAGTGAAAGTCTACTAGAATTACTAAGGAATGGGAAACCATCATGGGGAGGAGAGCAGAAAAGTGAATTGTTTTACTGAGCAGAGTGAAAGCTGAAAAGGATAGCGTGAATGCCTGCAAATAAGTCAGAGAGGGTTGAGAATTACTTAAGCTGAAGGACGGTGCTGCCCTAAGAACAAATGGGTGTCAATGGCTCATGAATGAATAAAGTCTGGAAATCAGAATAAGATTTCTAGCTGTTAGCAGTGCTTCTCTGAACCAGCTTTGGGAATGGCAGTAACAAACCCCTTTAAGATAATATTTAAGTATCTGATGCATCATGYCCATAACTCACTTTTTTCAGGGTTGAAATTATCAGTTGCTAGAATATGAGGACCCCATGTATCCCAGAACAAMAATATTTGCTTTAACTAGACAAAATTTAAGCCTTTACCTAAAACAGCAGACTTCTGAGTTAACAACAAGTCTCAGAACCAGAGAATTGCTTTGGAAAAGATGCCCTATCAATATGTATTTGCTCTGCAAAATGAATTTGCTTATCTTTGCTTCTGTACTTTAAACCCACCCAGAGGAATTTTCACAGAAACAGCATGTTCTAAGTTAATGTTGGAGATGTTTGTAGAGAGCTGATTTGAATGTGCAAATACAATTATTCAGGAGGAAACCAGGGAAACAAAATGTATCATGCGACACAGGTGTCCAAATAAAAAACCCTAAGCTGCTTGATTTTGAAAAATAGCAATTAATTATTTGAGAACAGTACATTCTCAAGAATTATTCAAAAAGGTTTCAGAAATTCATTGTTAACTACACAATTAAAAGCACAAGAATCTGCTCATTCTTGAACAAAACAATTAATCAAGCTACTTACAACAAGTTGTTTTCCCAGTTTCTCTGGAGTATGAAACATGCAGAGTGTGGTAGGGCCTGAAAATTGTTCATTGTTCTGCTTCTGTTTTCCAGGTTCTGCCTGGATATGAGAACATCTATTTTGCCCATTCCAGCTGGTTTACATATGCAGCCACACTGAGAATATATAAACATTGGAACTTCAATATACTTGATCCAGATACTAAAACCATCCGTGTCTCATTCAGCAGTTACCCAGGTAAGGTGAAAAAGAAAGAAAGAGGGGAAAAAAAAGAGGAAAAAAAAAAAAAGTTAAGATATATTAGGCCTTTTTACTGACTTTTGAATATCTTTCCTGTAAAAACTATTGAACAACAAGAAGCACTGAGTTCAAACCTACCTTAATTCTTTCTTTCAGACACTGAGAAGGGAAAATATCTTTGCTTTTTGGGCTTGAATATGTTTTTGTCGTTGATTAACAGACTGCAGTTCTCTGAATAGTACTAGTTAAATATTCTACCACCTCTGGCACAGAAAAGCTGCCTTGAATTCTGCTTGTGTTGTCTGGAGTCATCTCAACTATTGAACTTCCTCTCACCTTGCCTACGTATGTTTAATCATAACTCAGTTTTGAACACTTCTCTTGAGCACTTTGGCATGATTCATGCTGTAATAGCATTAGTAGAGAGTGTGCAACACCAGCCATTTGAAATTGTAGAGATTTCTTTAGTGTTGGGTTAGCAAACCTGCTGCTGATTTCCCCTTCTTCCCCAACTTCTATAGAGAGTGCAGCAGAGGGGAGTGTTCTTTATATCCTTACTTCAGATGTTAGTAATACAGCCAGTCAGACTATTTATATCCTCCTTGAGAAGATTTGGCAACATGTAATAGTCTCAAGTTTCCTGGAAGAATGTTAGCAATTTTTTAGTGGTAATTATTTTTTTTAAGTGGTAAAATACGGACCATTGCTTTAAAACAAAACAGTAGAGTAGGACAGCAAATGAGGAATGTGGAAAAGCTAAAGCAAAATCTAAGAATGTCTCAGTGAGCTAGCGCTGCAGAGTTTTGAAGGTGAGATTTCAAACAAAAAAAGTGCTAAGTCGGTCAAATTTAAAAAATCTTTAAAGTGAAGTGAATGCCACAGGGGAGAGAGATTCTGAAGAAACTTTGCATTGTTGTTTGCAAAATGTGTCTTAATGAACTGCTGTGGTTCCCTTACTACAAAGCCAAGGAGTTCCTACATGGCAGGGACTCCTGAGACTGAGAAGCAGGTTYAGAAAGCCACTGTGTTCATTGCAATTTGAAAACGAGTATTTTTCTGTAGGGTTCTGATCCTTCTGAGTGACTCTCAAGAAGGGAACTTTTCCTGAGAACTGGGCTTTTTGCTTTGATAAAGGAGCAGGAGTATTTTGGTCAGTGCTTATTGAGCGTACAGCCTTTCAAGAGATCACGTTATCTCTAACTCCCCTAGAGGAGTTCCAGTCATTGCAAGGAACTTTGTCAAGTTCACATTACCTGATAGAAAGCCGAGGCTTGTGTCTGACTTGTCTGTCATTGACAAAAAGTCAGTCTGGGTCTGATATCTCACAGACAAAAATACTAATGAGGATACCATTATTCTTCAGGAGGATGTGGCTGTTTCCTAAAAGTATTTTGTACTGTACTGCAGATTCAGACTGGGAATCAGGATCATCCATGCAGAGCTCTTTAATGGGCATAAATACCACTGACTTTAAGCTGTTTTTTCTCCATTTTTGGACTCTTCCCATAGAATGAAATGCAAGACTTCTGATTGGCCATGCTGATCAAGAGCATGGCATGGAAAGGTACCTGAAAATCATCTGCTAATGTGTTGAAATGGTCAGGGTTAGTTCTGTAGCACTACTTAAAACTCTTGAGGGCTACAGGGAACTTCAAAGAGAYGGCTTATTGAAAGCCTTGCTTGTGCCAGGTGGACTGGGCAATGATGTGGTAAGCTTTACTTGTGTCAGGAAAGGTCAGTGAGAACTGTGTTAGAGAAGGCAGTTCCCATGGCCACGGGGAAATTTCAGACACCTGTGGTACAGGTGAGTGCACCAAGTGCACTCAGTGCCCCCCTAATTACAGAGTGGTATCGCACGCGCTAGACAAGCGTGACCCATTGAGTACAGCARACTACATTAGCTGAGGACATAGCCCACACGCTTGAGGTTTTCCAAAAGATGATCAGGCTCTAAGTCACTGGCCTGGTCATGATCTRGAGACATTATGCAGGAAGGAGGGAACTGGGAAATTCTTCTGTACTGTGCTGGGATGGAGCATTATATTTTCAGGGCATCTGGCCATAGAATCCACAAGTCTTCTTCATGGCTCATCTTGACAATTAATTTCTCTCTGTATATGAGCTCTGTCTCTTAATCTCTGTCTTCATAGCTACTACGAACTAGAAAGAAAGTCTCAGCTAGTAATCTTCCCTAAAAATTACCTCGATGATGTTAATGTGCCTGTGCATGAAGATGTTGACTTTTGGTTGGGAACAGAGATTATTAAAAGCGGCAATTGTTCCTTCAAGCTGGCGATGACACTCATTTGAGTAGTTAATAGATTTTTGTCATCCAGTAGCCTGGCTATGAAGTAATACTCTTCTGCAGTCCAAAGTTGACTCAGGAAAGCTTGAAAAGCTTTGAGGAGGCATTAGTCTTCTGAGAAGGAATGTGCCAACTCCTTGATTTCTCCTGGGGTCAGACCGTCRAACTGTCCAGATTGCTTATTTACCAAATTTCAACAGACTCATATGCCAAGATTAGTGTTTGTTGTGACTGCTGAGATGATCTAAGACTATTTGCTAACCACAGTGCACGTCAGCAGCACTTCACGGTGCAGCTGGAAGGCCTCGCGCCTCCGTGCGTGTGCGCTGGGAGCACAGGCAGGAACTGCAGGCTCCATTCCCGCTTCGCCAGYGGTTCCCCAGGTATCTGCTGGCAAGCGCCAACCTCCGTGTTCTGGTGTGTTGTCTCCCTGCTGCTTTCTTGCTTTTAGAGCAGCAGKGGTGCTAGGGAAGCACAGACAAGTGGAAATGAATGGAAATAGTCATCTCTGCTCCTGCAGAGTGATTCAGCTTCTTGCTGCCTGATCCTGCACTAATCCTAATCCTCACTTGAATTCAACTGCTGTTGATCTTGGCCTTTTCTACCATGGAAATCAACTGTGCAGAGCTGCTCCGTGAACTTAATGAAAAGGAAGAAGATCTGAGCTGAGGAGCTGAGCTGAACGCTTGTGCTCCTCTGGTTTCAGTGTCTCGTTCAAGTGTTGGGCCCAAGAACTTAATGCTGTGGTTGGTGAATCTATGCGTATCGGAGAGAAACTGTGTAGGCTGTGTGGCTGTTGCTTATGGATGTTGTCTGAAGTTATGCTTTTTGTTTGGAGGGATAAGAAATGCAGTAGCAGGTATCAGGGGAATGCTGTGGTTCTGCAGAATATACATGGCAAAACRGATAGAAAGCAAAAAAAACCAAAAAAAAGTCCCTGCTGTAGTCGCTGCTCTACATTGCCCCAGTGTCTTGGCAGCTCAGGAGACTGGCAGCTTCTCCTCTGCCATCAGCTGGTTCATGGGCTTTGGCCAGGCTCTTTGTTGCTTCCTTGCTCTCTCAAACATCTGAAGTTTGGGGGCAAGCAAAGAAGAGTATCTGAAGTGCCTTAAATCTGTGCTCTCTTCATCTCCAGTGTGGGATGAGCTATCAGCTAGTGCCTACCAGAGATGCACAAGTAGAGGTAAGGCAGGAGTTTGATCTTCATTAACTGATGATGGGTTTAAGAAAGGTGATGCAAAGACTCCCTTCCCATTGTCCTGGACTGTTTGCAGCTGGGGCACGGAGCATCTCGGCCAGGAGCTACTCCCATCCTGGTGAGGGGATGTCTTGACCTCATGACTCTGACTTGCAGGACTACAATACTGTCCCTTTCTGTACTTGAATGAGCACAACGACCTGACAAAATAAGAGAAAAACAAATGCTGCCTGGTTCAGAAACCAGCCTACCTTTGGTAACAATAGCTGCCAGGAGCGTGTCACCCCTCTCATGCTGTCCTGGGTGCCGGCCCCTGCAGACAGTTGTGCCTCTGATTTTGAAAAGTATTTTGCTTTGCTTGGTGGATTTATAGTGTCACGATGAAGGAAAACTTCACGGTTTTCCAGCAGCATTTTTCCAAAAAGTTCAGACCTGGAAGATGCGATCAGAAATGCTTGTGTTTGTTCCTGTGTAGGAAGAGTAAGGCTCATAGGAAAAAAATGGAGAGTTTTGCGTAAGAGCAGGAGATGGGGTAAGAGAGCAAACAGATAAATTGGTGAACTGTACAGAGACATAACAGTTTAGGTACAAGAYAGTTTTTAATTGCAGCAAATTCTCAAGCATAGGTAAAAAAACAAGAATGAAACATGAGGACACACTTTCTGATATCTCTAGGCTTCACATAGCTTTTATTGTTGCCTTTTTTTCCCCCTAGGTAAACCTGTGGTGTATGTTTAATTTCCTTTTGTCTCGTTGATGGCCGTGTCTAAAGTCATAATGGCATTTATTGTGTCTGGGTAATTGGGCTAGTAAAGATTGATGCTGGAGGGCACATTGTATTGTACAAGTACTGCAGGATAGAGGTTGGTGAGTACTAAGAAAGAAAATCCTCTTGCTTTGGCTTAGCTGAGCTTTGCAATTTGTTTGAATTGCAGAGTTGAAACTTCAGTTAATTCAGCATCATTCATTGTGTTGACACTTTTTCTGTTTTAACTCAGCTTCAGTTGATCTAAAAACATTTTAGCACTGGCACCCACATGAGATTGGCATTTGTTTTGTGTTATTTACAGTTTTTTGATGATTTTACTTCTGATATCTGTGTCAGCACTCAACTTGTTAAGCAGCAGCTCATTGGTGATGTGTCCCATGTCTTGTGCAAGATAAATAGGCAGCAGGCATGTTGAAGGTGTTTCACTTCATTGCATACCTATTTGAGGGAGAACTCTGCTTTTGCTGTGCTTTATTTTATTTAARGTTACTTTTTTCCCTGCTTGTTTGTTTGTCCAAGACCATGGGCTGGCAGGGCACTCTGCCTGTCCTATGCTGAAGTGTTCTTGGAAATCAGGAGACCATAAAGTAGTTTTTCATGGGTCTATTCTGATTTGAGGACTTGCGACTTGGAAGAGATCTGCTGTAGTGGAGCACTCCAATGCCTCTTCTGCACGGAAGAGGTCAAACCTTTCATGAAAGTCTGGGCACAGGAGGCAGAACTCTTATTTATTTATTTTCCTGATTCTCACAGGTTACTGACTTCGGTTTCTTTGCAAAGTGCAGTAGTGAGGTTTGCTGTGGAAGATTTTGTAGAGGAGCACAACAGCTACACAAAGCAATTGTTTGAGCTTTGTCCTTGCGAAGGCATATGCTGTCCAGATGTTTAGAAGAGAAGGCTTGAGTGCTTTATGCACTTTTTGATCCCATTAGAAACTCTTTAGTACRAGTTCAGGCTCTGGAGGACATCCCCCCCACATCATCCTCTGTTAATGTGGCCWTAATGGGGACCTTTCTTGCCCAAGTTGGCAGCTGCCAGCTTTGTAGGAGGCCGGGGAATCTATGGGGGGTTCAGGGGAATCGGGAAGCCAGCTTGGCTGSCAGCCAGCAGTAGTCCCATGCTGTCCATGGTGCCACAGGTGGCCCTTGCAGCTCTGTGATCCCCTCTTGGCATGGGAGCTGCAAATGGACCTGGCGTTTCTGCTGGCACGCAACCTGGAAAGGAAACCTGCTCTGTTACCCGTGCCCTGGTTGACTCGGTGGGGCTGCCAGGAGCTTTAAGGAAAAGCACAAGTCAGAAAGAAGAGGAGGTAGACCGTTACCTCTCTTTGATATGCAGGGCATGTTCTAGATGGAGGTGCCTCGTTCTTGCACTTGGTTCTTTTCAGGGTAGTTACACTGCAAAGGAATAAACTGGAAGACTCTGCTCAGCTAATTTAGTCCAAATCTGGAACTGGTGGATAGAAATCTGTTCATTCTGTGAAATATGCAGGGTGTTTTTTTTTTATTTTTAACCAAACATTTTCGTTACAAACAAGTACTCATCAGACTTTTAGTCTATGTAGCAAACTAAAGTGTAGGAATAAGATTATTGCTTTACATATGAAGGGGAACCTTCCAAGGGGGAAAGCAAGGGACAGAAACCTGAAGCAAACGCTCTAGACAGAGCGGGCTGTGTGTCCAAGGCATGACAGGCAAGTGCTGTGTGCTGGAGGAGGCTAAACCCCCTGGCAGAAGCTGCCTTCTCAACTTCAATATTTGTACGTTTCTCTCGCTCTATCTCACACAGAGTCTGATGTGTTCATAGCTTGGGTCTCTGTCTTGTTCACAGTGATAACAGAAAMTTTTGTATTGTTTTTTAAGGCTTCTTGGTGTCCCTGGACGACTTTTACATCCTAGGCAGTGGCTTGATAATGTTGCAGACCACCAACAGTGTGTTCAACCAAACCCTCCTTAAGCAAGTGGTGCCYGAGTCCCTGTTTGCGTGGCAGAGGGTCCGCATTGCCAACATGATGGCTGACAACGGCAAAACCTGGGCAGAAATTTTCTCCAAGTGCAACTCTGGTAAGTATAAACCATAGAAGAGAGGGTATCTTCCCTCCCCTGTGGTGCCCGTGCTATCCTCAAGCCAGATGTGCAGCTTTCTCCACTCCTCCCCAGGGACCTACAACAACCAGTACATGGTGCTGGATCTGAAGAAGGTCAAACTGCAGAAGAGCCTTGATGATGGTGCACTGTACATTGTTGAGCAGATCCCAACCCTGGTGGAATATTCTGATCAAACAAATGTTCTCCGGAAAGGTAATAGCTCCTGTAGTAGCTGGTGCCTTAGGAAAGGCAGCTGTTTGTGACAGCAGTTGGAGAACTCTGCTTCACACCTGGGAAGGCTTTTTGGGGCCCTAATACCAAGATGCCAAGTTAGGAAGCTTTATGTGAACGTAGCTCTGCTGCCACATCTGTAACTCTGTACTTATTTCTTTAGCCTGCTGTGGCAGAAGCGTGGTGAGCATCTCTATTTCTTGGAATGGTGCAAGGGAAAAATGGACTTCACCTCTGTCTTCCTTTCTTGCTTCTCTCTGATAACATTTTGTCCTGTTTTAGGGACTTATGGGGGTGGCGGTGAGGTCTCTCTGAAGCAGTGCTGAATAGCTGTGGTGCGGTGGGCTACTGGACTTGTTCTGTGAGTAGATGACTGCAAGCTTTTAAAGAAGTTTGCCATTAGATTTAGCCCCTTTGTTGACCTTTTCTGGAGCTATGTTATCTGGTGAATATTTGTTGTTCAACAGACTCCTTATTCCTTAATACCAAACTGATGGARAACAAAAAATGAATGATTTAGGCGGGTTGCTTTTCTCAAGAGCAACTGGCTGCAAGTGCTTGTCGAGTAGCTCAGCCTGGCGCCCTCCATGTCGGTCCCAAGATAACCTGAGCTTGCCACTCTTGCCTGGTCAAAGTGAGTTGKCTGCTTTTGCACCAGCTTCAGCTTTGCAGCTCTCTTTCAGGMATAAACCCAGCAACAGCTGGTGAACAAAGGTGTGTAGTGTTGTAGTAAGGCTGTATTTGAGGAAAAAGTAAGCATTTTCTTATATGGTTTTAAAAGTGGCTTCTGTCAGCTTKTCTCTTTGGCTTCAATAGGTAAATGAAAAACAAAACAAAACCAAACATGAATCTCTTGGGTTTCATGTACCTTCCTTGTCAGGTCAAGTGCTTTCGATGTGTAAGTGAAGAAAACCCAGGAATCCTGTAGGGGAGGTGGGGAGGACCAGATTGCCTCCAGTTTATAGCGGTGGGGCATGGGAGTGGAGCACAGTGAGGACGTTTCCTGATCGTGAGCGAATTGCTCGTCCCTTCCATCAGAAACATCCTTTCAGATCAGAAGCTGGGATCTCCATCTTCCCATCATSTGCCTCATCCTACTGCTCAGGGCTGCTGAGCTCTCCTGCTCGGACGGGCAGAGCGGGAAGGATCTTGTTTCGGAGAACTTGTGCCGCTTGCGTGGCCTCCCCCGGCCTGCACCCTCAYGGATGCGTTTCCTCGCTGTTCACCCTGCCAGACCTAACAAGCAGGTTTCACTGGCTCCTGTTGGCCCTGGGGTGAAGCCTCCCTGAGGTTGGATGCTACGCGTGGACCTGTGACACCTCCCTCCATTTAAGCAGATGCCAATGGGGGGCAGTCCCGTCCCCGCACACCCCTGTGCAGGCAGGGCTCCGCTCCGGCAGCGCTGCGGTGCCGCCGCTCTCCGTGCTCCTCCCTCGGGGAGGTTGGTTTGTGGTGTTGTGTCTGACCCCCAGCGAGTCCCAGTTCATTTCCTCGAGCCTCTCGCAGTCACATTCCTCACGTCCGGCTGGACTGGTGTCAATGCAAGTGTTTATCAGTGCCTAATCCTGGCACATGTGCTTTGAGAAGGAGCAGAAAGGCCAGGGCTTTGGGGAGGAGTTAGAGATGGGTGCTCTTCCATCCATAAGACCAGCTTATGGTGTATGCTCCTTGGATCATGGATCCAATCCAATGATGATCATGGATCATCAAGGGTCCAATGGATCCTTGATGCCGTGCCTTGCAAAAGAAACTTAGAACTGACATAGGTATCTGGTTTTGTTCTTGCAGGACTCCTGTGCCCAGATCCTGATCTGGGAGGTTCTGGGGCTTTTGCAAGCATGTTTGCTTCCTAAAGTAGTCTTTTTCTAGACAGCCATGTGTCATTTGTCTCAAACTCTTCTTTGAGTCTGGGCTCCTAGCCCTGCTTTGTAGACGTACCAAACCCTCAGGACAGAGGCAGATGGCAGCTCCCCACCTTCACTATGCAAGCCGTAGTCTGCAGCCACAGCGTTCCAGCCACTGCTGCTGCAGCCCATGTGGATGCTTTGCTTGTCTCCTCCATGTTCGTCCCCATTAGCTCTGTGGTTTCTATTTATCTACTTAAACCAATTTCCTTTCTCCTGCCCTGCCCCCTGGGATCTCTTTCTARCTGCTGCCTTGGGGCCCTCAATGGGGCACGAATGCCGGTCTGCTTAGGTGTTGCATCTTTTGAGTTCACTCTGCCCTCATCCCTGCTGTGTCTGCAGGTTGTTCCTGACCTCCCAGCAGTCTGTCTTRCCCTGCTGAGCTGGGAAGGGGAAAAGTGGTGGGAGGCCCTTTGCACTTCCTGCTCTTCCTTTCCAGGAATGCTGGGTGGAAGGATATGCCCTTTCCCTGTTCAGCTCCCAGGGAGGGGGGTGTGGATCGTGATGGCCACCGGCATCGGGGGCTGTTCTGCRGGTTCCCCTTGGAGCAGCTGCTGGGTGGGATGAGTCCTCGGGGTGGCAGCCTGGCTGCAGGCTCCAGTGGTGTCTTACCAGGAGTCAGACTTAACTGTTCTAATGACTGTTGCCAAATTTTACTGTGTTCCGGGCATATATATATACACATATATATATGTGTGTATATATATATATATATATATATTTATATAAAAAGCAGAGGTTTCAGCTTTTCTAAGTAACTAACAGCTTGGGTTTTGTCTCCGGCAGGTTACTGGCCTTCCTACAATATCCCTTTCCATGAAAAGATTTACAATCTCAGTGGGTATGCAACATACGTTCGCAAGTATGGCCTGGATTTCTCTTATGAACTTGCTCCAAGAGCAAAAATCTTCCGGCGAGACCAGGGCAAAGTGACCAACTTGGAAAGCATGAAGTACATCATGAGATACAACAGTAAGAATGTRCACTGTGGAGCTGACCTTAATAAAGCGGTGTTACATTTATTCCTTGGATTATAGTGATAAGCTGTATAGAGCAGAGCATTACCCATGCACACACAGAGCCAAAGGACAATGCAAGCTCACTGTTGAGGTAGGAGACAGCTTAAAACTGGTGCAACAGAAAAAAGATTGGGGTCCTGGCAGGGTGAGCTTGCTCAGGTGCGATGTCTGACCTTTCCAGAGGGCTCCTGACCTTCCAGGAGACTCGGGACTGCTATTCCTCAGTGCAGCTGCAGGTTCTCTCAGACTCTTCCAAAGCCATAAATCCAAACCATCAGTCAGGTGAGATCAGACCAGAAAATTTTGTGTAAAAACTGCAGGTCAGTTTGGTGATAGACTGATAAATCTGTTAGGCACTAAAGAGCTTTTCAGTAGCTTGGGAACTTTGCTCCATCAGTGGAGGCTTTGTGTGAAGGGACTAACTTGTTCTCTTCCATTTCACGTTTCTCCCCAGACTACCAGCATGATCCTTACGCTGAGCACAATCCTTGCAACACCATTTGCTGCCGAGAAGACTTGAATCCCTCTTTCCCAGTGCCTGCAGGCTGCTATGACTCCAAGGTAACGTACCCTTGACTGCAGTGTGTGTTGCAATGCTGGACCTTTGCTGTAGCTTGTTTGTGAACCTGTCGGGCTTAAAACACGTCTCCCTGCATTAGAGCAGTCCTGGCAGGGCCGTGTGGCTCCTGCCTGTGGCCTCTCCTCAGACTGGGCACGTCTGTGCAGCGAGTCCCCTGCAGTCTCCTGGCTCCGGTGCCAGGCCTGGCAGTGGGACAGGTGGCACCTTGTGCCACCCTTTGTCACCTGTCCCGCTGCCAGGCCTGGCACTGGAGTGGTAGGTGGCCCAGGGCAGAGTGGTAGTTGGCACCAGGATGGAGCTGGGGAGGAGGGCATGGGAAGAAGTGCAGCAGTGTGATGYTCATGGAGGAACTCCTGGCATTTGCAAGATAAACCTTCAAGCCTTGCAGCAGGGGAGCCCGCGAGGAGACCAAAATGAGTCTTCACATGACTGTCAGAACAGTGGTTGCTGCACAGTCCAGGGTCGTGTTCATGGGGACTATGTGGATGCCTCCCCAAAGCCTGCAGGCTGATACTGCTCTCTTCAGCTTTGCTTTTACAAAAAAATAGCTCTCTAGAGAGTCACCCTGCTCCAGGCCTTGCCTCTGTAAAACATCTTTGAGCAGTGCTTGGCGYGCGGCGCGCTCCGGCTGTGCCCTCGGCAGCTGCTTAAAGGGCACCGGGCTGGAGCAGAACGGGGCACTTGGTGCAGGGTGAAGGAAGTGAGTCCAGGGAAGAGGCAGAGCCGGCCACATCTGTTGCCAACCCTGAAGGCCAACTCCGAGTTTGTGACCATGGAGCAGGCTGCGGGCCTCTTGGGAGACGGAGAAGGAGCAGGGCAAGGGGCCGGACAACCAGTGTGGTTTTCTGCTTCCTTTATCCCTTCCTGAGCTACGTGGCAGTTTCCAGGGGCACAGGGCAGGTGCTGAGCACACAGCAGTGCTCAGACCCTCCAGGTTGCAGCCTGAGTCCTTATGAGGAGACCAGTCATGAGGAGGGTGGTCCTGGGGGCTGACGTGTGAAGTGCAAAGGCCGGGGGCAGCCCAGACAGCACTTTGCTGCTGCCTCTGCCCCTCAGTGCCGGCTGTTCTGTGGCTGAAGATGCTTCTGTGTTGGGGAGGAACCTTGCCTGACCAGCACTCCTTTCCCCTTGCTCCATTTTTTYCCCCTTGCTGTTATCCAGCCTCCCAATGCTGTTGCTGCTCTCTGGGATGTTTGGGATGGTGCCGTTTTGCCCTGCCCTCAACCTCCTGTCCTCTCTTACAGGTCTCAGATTTCCGCCTGGCTTCAGCTTTCACAGCTACTGCGATCAACGGCCCCCCCGTACAGGGTGGGCTCCCTGTCTTCACCTGGAGGCGCTTTAACCAGACGCGGCACCAGGGCCTGCCAGATTCGTACAACTTCCACTTTGTCACCATGAGGCCAATCCTCTAATATCGGCGTTGATATTCCAAAATGGGATTATTATTATTTTTTTCATGGAAATTTTCATTTGCTTGTGTAATAAATTTACCAGGATGTCCACATACCTGGGCCTCACCTGCCTTTCCCTGTCCCACCTGCTGGGCATGTTAGGCTCAGACTGGCCTCCTGCTGTGTCTGTGGTGACGCAGATCTCCTGGACTTCTTGGGTGGCCATTGGTTTGATCAGGAATGATGGGAAGGTCATGTAGAGGTCTACCAGGATGGCGCTGCCTCCTGGTTCCCTGAGCCATTATCACAGTTACTCTGTGTGTGAATGGCTGTGATTGCACCAAGCCATCTGTGGGAGCAGGACCTGCCTTCTGGGATGGGCCAGGCCTGTGTGGCTTCATTTTTGCACTTGGCTTGCTGCTCAACTCCTGAGCAGTGTGGGTGAGAACATCCGTGAATGTCCTGCCATCCAGGAGTGCTGCTAGCAAACCAGGCAGCCCGTGACACACAGCACCCTGCCCTCCGTGGCAGATGGGGGTCGCTTTGTTTGCAGGGCACTGATTCCTGTCGCTTTTGCAGAATTTCTGTTGTTGTCTCCCTTGAGTCGTGTTGGGCTTTGACCCACAGTGAAGGGGCCCATAGGACTGCCCGGTGCTTTCCACAAGCAGCTGGGTGTGTTTGGAAACACTGCGGGCTTTGTGTGTGCATATGGGCTGTTTTTGTAACTGACCTTTCAGCTTTTCCGTAACTTCATCTTGAATTCTTTGGGGGAGATTTCCCCTCTAGCGGGTGCAGATGGTTTTGCAGTTGGTCCCCTCAAAGGCTGAGTCTGTGCATGTACCTGAGCTTGTCTGTGTGACCTTCTGCTAGCCCCCTGCCTTGGCGAGGGGCTTTTCTGCCCACTTCCTCAGTCATGGAAGGGGCACGGGCCTGTGGCAGAGCTGTGTCTTATTAGCTGTATATTTGCATCAAGGAGTCATTGGGCTTCTTTGCGCTACATGTTGTCCACATAATTAATAGAGCAAAGCAAAATCACCAGCTCCACTCCGGGCCTTGGCAGTCCACTCTGAACAGTGCCCATGTGGAAGGTGAAACGTGTGCCATTTGGGGGGCAGCTCTTGCAGTTTGGGGGGTGGCTCTTGCTCGGGCTCTCGACATGCAGCTTGTGCCCTGGCCCAGGGAGATCCCCCCCACTGCCGTTGGGCTGAGGCCCTGCCCTGACTGCCTCAGTGGGKCTGCCCAGGTGGAAGGAGAGCGGAGGTTATGGCAGAGGAGCAGCTGGGTGTGGGGAGCGYGGGCCAGCAGGGTGTTTGCTGGAGCACGGGGAGGTGAGTGCGAGAGCAGGGGCAACATCTGGGTGATGAGCGGCCCTCCAGCCCCACAGCCTCTCCCAGCGCCAGGGACACCGAGAGCGGGCAGCCCTGCCGAGAGACCCGYGGAGAGCCACAGGCTGCCCCTCGTGAAGGGCCGTGGAGCTACACGGGCTCTTCAATCCTTGCTCCCTCTGCAGGGGTTGTTGCCCACAAGTAACAGAAACACAAAGTCCTCCTAGAAGCAGAGGGCTTGTGGCAGGAGCTGCCCCCTTTTCACACCCTGTTTTTGTTTCCCCTGGGCTTTCTGCCTTTTCGTGTTTCTGAGGCTCGGCTCTTTTGCACRAGGGTGAGAAGTAGCTGTGAAGAACAACCCCCTACCTCTCCACTGCAGTAATAAAAGGAAATGTTACCTGARTGACAAGCAACTGACAAAGGCTACATGTCACCAGAGCAAGCCCAGCCCACCCCGACTGTGTTTAATCCGAATTTAATGGGTTTATCTTTTTCACCTGCCCCCAACCACCTTTACAGCAACAGCAGCCCCCGCCACCCTCCTTCCCTGGTCAGCCTTATGTGTCACGCACTGAAAGGCCTCAGTGCTCCCTGGCGCCAGGGCCACGGCCCTTGGAGCAGGAGGGCACCAGGGCTGCGCTGGCGTTGCAGCCCGGAGCGCCGGGGAAGGCTCCCATGTGGTTTATTGGTTGAGTTGCTGCCATTCTGCTGCTCCAGCTGCTTTCTCAGCCTCTTGCTGTTATTTCAGAGCCTCCSTGTACCTCAGAGTAGAAGCAGCTCTGCTCTCCGCCGGTGCAGTTCGTGGCAAGCAGTTACGCTCTGAGGCAGCACTGAGTCTTTCAGCCAGGCTCGCTCTGGAGCATGAGGGAAAGGGAGGCTGCAAAGCCCTTTCCTACTGGCACAAAGTGGAGCTGAAACTCGGCTCTGGGGGAGAAGAGCCCCTCGGCTCTGGAAGCTGGGGGCGCTGCTGGGGGGAGGGGGGGTCAAAGCGCTAATGGTGAATGATGCAGTGAGGAGCAGGAGGCAGGTCCTGTACTCGGCCTTTCTGCAGAGGTGGAAAGCGGCTGCCCAGGGGCAGGCACCAGCAGCGGCCTCTTCCCCAGGGCACCAGCAGCGGGCAAGTTACTAGCCAGGATTTTCAGCCATGCTGCTTGGAATCATCTTTGGAAGGCAATTTTCCCAAAGCCGASGGTGCTGCTCTCAGCTGCTCCCGGGGGACGGCTGGGAGAGCAACTYGGTGCCGGTGCCTTCCAGAAACACCTGGGAGCCGCGTCCTGGAGCAGGGTGGTGACAAGCGCGTGACGCGGAGCCCCTGCCCCGGGTCCCAGCGCTCGAGAGGAGGAAACGCGCTCCGCTCTCGGGGAGCAGTGACTGGAACTGAGSAGAGATGACTCAAAGCGTTAAAAACCCAGTAGTTTATTTCAAAGTATAAATTTCAGGCTCGTCAGACAAAACCCCACTACAGTTAACACATACGCGCACTAATCTACAGGACATACAAAAATGGGGAAAGCTCAGAACGGCCCAGCGTAAACTGGACARTAATCAGTCCTAGTTTATTTGTATTTACAAGTCCAGCTGCAAAAGAAAAGAAAGAAAAAAAAATCAGACCATCAGTTTCCTATAAGGGATTTTGCACCTTTGAATCTTTTAAYGGCCAATAAAACTACTCAAGCCAAACGTAAATCCCCCAACACTACCACTCAGTTATTTACAGTGATACCTCATTAAATTAAGACACACTTCAAATTATGTATTTATACACACACGTGTATATATATGCATATATATATATATATATAAATAGAAAAATAAAAAAATGCTCAGCCAGCACAATGACGATGAGAAATAAAAATGCATTTTAAAGGGTACTTGGGAGGGATGAAAAGATCTGTTCATTCACATTCTCTTGATTATCTTTAATTTTTCACTCGCCCCTCAGAAGCTGTTTGAAAGAGAAAATAGGTTTTGCTGGCAGCACTGGTTCAGCTGCCACTGTCATTTGGCCTCCTTTCCCTCCAGTATTTTCACACTGCTCACCTGTACCCAAACCAGCAAATTAAAAAAATATATATTTACTATATCAAGCTTTTATTTAAAAAATCTGGATAGATATTTGACTAAATGAAAATACTAATGAGTTTATAAGAAGGCAGAATCACAGCTTCATTATTTTGTACAGTGTTTGTAATACYTTAATACCGGGGAACGGCTGGGGAAGAAGAACAGCTCTGACCTGGGTCCACACAGAGCAAGGATTCCAGGTAAGTAAGTGGACACCTAAGACAAACTGCACCAAGGAAGGGGCAAGTGACTATTTCCTTATCGTACACAACTGCTCAGCTCCTACTATCGGGYCAAATCTTGTTCCCACTGAAGGCACCAAGGGCTTTGCCAATGTTTTCAAGGGAAGCAGGATAAGACCCCTTATGTTCGCAGGAGGACRCCACGGGCACTGCCAGCCTTGCACCAAAAGCCTCAGGTGGGCGAGTAGCTCGGTGCTCGTGCTCGGGGCTCTAATGCAGCAGAGGGCAGCGGGAGTAACGGGCAGCAGAAATTCCAGCCTTAATTGCGACTCCTTGAGAAGTTGGTTGGAGTATGGAAATAAACACAAGCTTGGCGGAAACAGTCTTTTTATGCTCACATTTCTTTGGGTCGCCACCACCGCTGCACTAACATGCACCACAGCTACAGGCCGCTTTCCTAGGGTGGAGTTATGTGAATTAAATACCCGATAAAGCTTTTTTAGACATACTTTGAAATGAAGGTGGTCAGAGAAGCTGYGACTAGGACAAGCTCAGTGGGAGTGAAGGGCATTTTGCTATCAATGCACTGCAGTTAGGCCAGTTTCAACCAGAAACTGAAGCAACTAAAAACGTTTTTAACCGGACATCCAGATCTCCATAGAGAAAACAAAATAAACCCCAGACAAAGCAGAAGGCAAATGAGGATGGAAAACACAGCTGCAGAGCCAGCTTCAGCTCTGTACTGTGTCAGGTACCCAGAACAAGAGCAAAACTCTAAGCAAGGGACAGCTTTCCACAGTGTACTGAAAAAGGGATGGGAAGTACTTGTGTCAAGTGCAGAGTTGAGACTACAACCAATTGGAACTAAAACTCGTGTCCCTTAAGAAGCCACGTGGAGACTTCTGGCATATTTAAAYACAAGAAACCTCCAGCAGCAAACCTTCACCAGGGCCCAGGTCTASGAGCTCCTAGAGCACGATAACAGCCCTGTATTGGGCAATCTAGCATGTTGGGCTAATACTCAAACAAAACCCATTAAACRAAAACAGTTATGAAATGTTTGTTGCTAGCAGAACTTTAGTTCCTAAAAATAGTTTCAGCATTCCTTGGAGGTGAAGGATGAGGTTCAAGCAATACAACATCCCAAGTTCCCTAGCCCACCAAAAGGTGCCATTCTGGTTAAGGACACTGAGCTGCTTAATGTAAGGAACCTTTGCAGAGCTCTATGGCACCATGCAAGTAATTCTGCAGAAATGTCACAGYGAGGCTTTCTGTGCATCAGCGAGCTGAGCGCCTGCTACCTGGAAGGTGTCCGAACCGATACGGGCATCTCAAAGTCAAGCTACAGTTTGGATTGTACTGTTGTCACCAGCACTTAGCTTAAGATCCTGAAAGCTCTGCCAGGGTGAAACAAACGAAAATTCTGCTTTCACGCTTACAGTTTTGATGGCTTCAGCAGGCTTAGTTAGTCTATCCACACAAATCAAGTGCTATCTGCCATGTATAGTGGATAAAGAAAGATGTGTTAAATGAGTCAGGTTTTACACTGCCTTGCAACCACATCCTTCATTAATAAAGGAGATATCTCCCTCCAAAGACACAGTCTACAAACCTGCTGAATACAACCCCGAGCACCCCAAGGAACAAAACCTCCACTGAAAGAAAACCAGAGTTAACAGCAACCCCCCCTTCTCCCTCCTCCCCAGCAAGATGGGGCCAGTGCAACCATGGCCCAAAAAGCCAGCACAAATCTCAGAAATATTTGTGTGTAGCTTGCGTTGGAATCACAAATAACCAGAGTAATAGGTTGTTTTCTAATTTTTATTTTAACTTTGAAATTATGAAACCTCATTGTACTGATATGGCCTCTCAAAGGCCCTTTGGTACCACCTCAAAAAACACATTAAAAATTGCCCGAGGACTGAACAGCCATCAGCTGGTAGAAACCACCCGAAGCCTCTACCACAGAAAGGGCTGTGTAAGGATCCAATTTGCCATAAGTTGACAAAATGCATTAAGTGATTTCTGAGCCTTGAAAGAGGCAGATAAAACATTTAGTTAATCACAGAAAAAAAAAAAAACCAAGGCATTATTGATTATTGGCACGAGTAATACATGGGCAACTATTACTCCAAGGAAGGGTAATGCATCGCTCAGACTTGAGATTCAGTGTGAACCTTCTCCCATGATAGTTGAGTCTGCACAAACGGCTCGTTCGCTCAAATCACTGAAATTGCTACCGCTTAAACGCGAGTTCCGTATAGAGAATATCTGTTACTCACCTGGCAGAAGTGAAAATCCTACCTACATAGAGAAGCACAGTGAAACAGTATGGACAAAATTCCCTTTCCTTCACTGATAAAAGTTCTCAAAGGAAAGACAACTAAGAACCCATAGCCTCATAGTGTATTTCACCAGACATGTTTGGGGGCTTATTTTTTCCTGCCCTTTTCAACCATGATTGATATTTGAAAACATCTCAGCTTTAAGACAGTAGAATTGAAAAAAAAAAAATTACGTAATTTTGTCACATGGTGAAAAAAAAAAAATCCTTTTCCTTCCAAATTTTGTTCGGTTCTGTTGGGCACCAATGACACAACTGTCTTTGTCTTAAGAGGTGCTGAAATGAAAATGTTTCATATCCTTTCTTACCCAAAGCTGCTGTATCTGTTTTTTTTCGGAAGTAAACTGCAACATGACAGCAGGACAGGGGGCAAATATATCCCTTTTTTTTTTTTTCCCCTCAGCTCAGAATCATCAGGAAAGATTCCATTAACGCTTGCAGTTGCTCCCAATTTTGGGGCCAGTGTCTAGAACAATTTCAAAACCGCTCTGGGGGTGTCAGCTTCGTGCAGAGGCCGGCAGTGACCGGGACAGGAAGGGGCCTGGGAAGCCAACTCCGTACCTTGTTGGATGGCCTCAGCATCCAGACGGGGTGAAATAGGCAGCAGCTTTCGTGGTGCCGCATCACAGAGGTTTCTTCTTTGGCTGAAGTGCAGCATAGGCCTTTCCCAAGAGAACAGGGAAAGGCTCTGGTGGGAAATACTGTTTTTATGCTTAATATTCTTCACAGCAGAGAAATAACTACTCAGGAATTGCAGTGAGGAGTGCTGAGTTATACTACAGATGAAGATGAATCCGGCACCAGCAGATGTTACACTTCCTGGGCTTGACACAAATACCTAATTACTGTGGGCAGGAATATGAAAAGCAGCTATAAAAGGCAAGAGGGATAAAGGAAAAAGAACTCCAAACGAATAAGAACACCACAATATATCTGGCTACATTTATTTCTGAAATTACTCTTTAAGGCACAAAATAAAACTAAAAAATAGGGCTGGATGTATAAGACAGGGGCAGAGAAATCATCTGAGTGAAGATGTGAATGTAGTCCCTACAATCCAGTTTCAGATCTGACCTGGAAATGCTCCCAAGACCTGTGGGGGAAGATGGAAGAAAACAAAAAAATGCTCTTATTGRGGAGAGGTAGGAGGTAGTGGGGTTTGGTTTCCTTTTCCTTTTCACCACCTCCCAATTCATACACATGTTCCTGCCTTGGCCAGACTCAAATTTCCTTCTCTCTCCCCAGAGAGCCGATATCAGTTTGAAAAATGAGATCAGACCACTCAATCTTCCAGTACAGGAGTCAGACCCTGAATCACCTTTAACATCACAGCCTGCTCACAGAGCAGGGGGCAAGAGGCAAAGCTGTTCTTGCCCTCACGTCAGAGCCTTTGTAGATACGACTAATGGATATGCTCTGCTCCGGACAAACTGCAATTTGTTTTGTTCCTGCTCTGAAGCAGAACCCCGGACGTCCAGGGTGCCCTTGGATAAAGGGYAGGTAGGTATCTAGGCGGAACCAGCTGTCATGGAAGGGAATATGAAATTTTCTAACAGCTCATGACTTGAGCTACCCAAGAATAGAGTTTCTCTTGCTGCAGGCGAGGCTTTATTTTTCTTTTGGTTCTCAATGCATGTAGTGTATCACACAGCTGTTCGAAGTAATCCTGCAGTGAGTGGATTTAACAGTGAATTTCATGCATTGGATCGAACCTCCCAAACCGGGGAGATTCTTGGTAGTGGGACACGTTTAAATGCTCTACAGGTCTCTAACTGCTCTGGGAAGAGATCACATCTGTGGACTGAGGGTCACAGAAGGGTCCAAAACGTCCATAGATGTCCTTAGCCCGGACTGCAAAGTAGTATTTGCTGCCAGACACAAACTGAGTAAGAGTGCATGCCATAGGTAACGGGAGCGCCTTCACTTCCCCTATCTTCTTCCACTGGGAGGGCATGGTGGCACTTGGGTCCTCGTGGTAGGCGTAGAGATGGTAACTGTCCACACTGGCACAACTCCGGTCCACTTCCATGACACTCCAGGACAACACGATGCCGTTTTGGCTCTGGACCCGGGCCAGCTTCAGCTGTGGCTTCTGAGGCAGGGAAGTGTTGGCAGCTTCGGGGGGCAGGCGGGGCGGCTGCGGCGCCTCCGGCAGCGGGGCGGGATGTACGGGCCGAGGTGGCTCCTAAGCAGCGTAACAGCAGAAAGGGAAAGGTTAGAGCCGATGGCAGCGGCGCGGGCTCTGCTTCATCATTCCCGAGGCAAATGGAAACAGAGCAGCCCATGCCACTCAAGCCTGCAAGTCCCGCACAGGCACAAGAGAGCAGCAGCAACGGGTGAGAAGGGGGAGAACAAGGATGCAAGAAGTTCTGATTATTCACAGTTAAATCATTAGCTGGACAGAATATCATTGTCACAGTTATTTTCCCTATATTTTCTTTACTTCCCCACGCAAGAGGCAATGGATTGTGAACAGGGCCTTTTACCAAGGCAGGTTAAGGATGAGTTTGATCTAATCTATGTTCAAGCTGCTCTTCCCACTCTGCCCCCAACACCACAACTTATCAACCCTTCTGAGAGGCTGCTTCTCAGGCAAGGAGCGGGGAAACGGGCTACAGTGCATGAATGTTGTTGCCTAAACTCATCAAAAAACCTCAGCCTCAGTTTCCAAGTTTTCAAATAAGGGCAGAAATGAGGCTTTTCAATGAAAATTTTTAGGTCAAAAACATTCCTAGCTATCACTTACATTAGTTAAGATGGATTTAGGAATGGGGTTAGAATGAGTATGAAATTTTATTGTTCTTCAGGCCAAGGGCCTTTCAGGGTAGAACTTGGGGTAGTTTTTGTGCCCTCCAAGTTTTCTGTGTAGAACTTGCAGGCTTTCTTTTCAGTATTTATCCCCAGGGTGTGCATAAAGCTGAATGGTGTCTAGATTCAAAGAATGGTGAGCRACCTTGTTAGTCATACATGTATCATCATCATGACCTAGCTACATGACATGCCGCTATTCCACAATTCACCCTAAGAAACCACCTGAGACACTGATGCAATAACCGTGGTGGGTAGATTCAGACTTGCTATACTCACAGCGTGCACTTGCGGCGGTCGGTGATGCACCGTGAGCTGAGGTGCTCCAGATCCGAGAGTCAGTCCGTTGTTCACAACATAGGCAGTTGTTTGAGGCATTCGGACAGTCATGCCTAGGAAGGAGCACAGTAAATATCTTGAATGTTCAATATTTGTGATCAGTTGGACAGAATACTGGAAAATCAATTCCTTGGYCCAGCTGGATGAAACCAAATTTTAAAATGACACTCCTTTCTTGAGCAGCCCACAAGCAGAGAGATTATGTAGTGTAAGAAAATAAAACCAATTCCCTCTTCACTGAAGCTGTGAGAGTGAAGGTGTTCTATCTGCAAGAGGACTGATGGAAACTTTAATCATAGCATAAGAAAGAAACAGATGGAAAGGCTGAGAAATTTAAGGAGCCTGAGTATGAAAATAAAGTTAAATCACTTCAGAATTCAGAAACATAGAGATAAATGCTGCTGCAGCAAAATATTATCAACATCCAGTTGCCAAAAGGCTGCACTGTGTACAGCACAGAAAATGAAAGATTGAGCCCTTGATGAAGAAGTTGGTCCTCCCTCTCAGACGAGAGCCTGCTTTGGATGCCAAGATACTCACAAAAGACACTACTACATTCAAAATCACAGCAAAGTGACCTGGCTGGCAGTATTAAATGAGAGAAGAAAATTGTCTGGAATATAATATCCAGAATTTCCTGTATTTCTATCCAAAAATAAAAYATCCAGGCTAATCCTGTAATTATACAAGATATCTAGAATTTAATAKATTTAAGATATTTTGAATTTAACTGTTACAAAAATACACTGATGTCTAAAAAATACAGGATCCACAGGTCACATAAACACAGTCTCAAGAGCATCGGTACAGGGGAAACATATGCATAGCCATGTAAAAATAGCCATGACACATAACGGGAAGGGTTGGGGCAGAAACTAAAAGTTTAAATCAATCACTCAAGAGAAAAAAAAAAATAAGCTACTGTACATCTTTGAGGTCCTTACTGTTGACATACAGTATTCATCTCAAAAAAAGTTTACCATTGCAGGAAGATACCACTTATGTCTACAATGTCAAGATGAATTTGCTGGCATCTGAAGTCAAGGAGACTCAATCATATATTCATTTCTGACAAATCTGATAAGAAACTTCACCTGCCTAGGCTTAATAAGAAAATGCGCTGCTACTTCAAAGCAAAGAAATCAAAAATTGTTACAGAATTACATTAGGATGTCTTATTTACACTGAGTTTTGAGACAGAAATTGGACATGATTCACTACATACGTATATACTCTAAACTTATCTAATTTCGAAAATGTCTCTTACTACCCTTTTAGAAAATATCGGTGCTCATTACATTAACTTCTGCTACTTTGTAATGTATTTGGCATATCATCCAGAGATGCACAACTGGTCGAATTAGTGCCTGAGATTACTTCATTCCAGTTTTTCCTCATCCACATATCTGCAGGAAGTATGATTTCTTAATAGCTCGAGATTTTCCCAAGTCTGCAAGCTGGAAAAAAAAGCCTTATCTCTATAATTTTGGGATAGTACTTTCAAAAAACCCATCCATCAGGCAGCTTGGGCTGTGCTGTAAAGTGTACAGAAGAAAAAGTCTCTTACCTCCACTCTGTGGGTTAACTGGCCTTAAGCCTGGGTTTGGCATGACAGCTCCTCTTACTGGATTCTGGGCTGGTGGAGTATGGAGCGTGGTATAGACCACTTGGTGGTTAGCAGGCGCTCTGGGAATGGGAAGTTTTGCAGCAGCCTGTGTCACTGGACGATGTGTTACATTCACTGTTGTCGGAGCTGAAAAGAGAGACCGTAACATAGGAAACCCAAGACACTGGTTAGATATCCCTACTGCAGACTGCATATATCCTTTAGAAAGCTGCCTCAGCTGAGGCACACAAAATAAAAACTGCCTCCGTGAAATCTGCTGCTTTTGATAATGCCTGAATGTAGGAAACAGCCTAAGTAACTAGCAATTTTTACATAAAATAAGCATGTGGGCATATATACAAATGCCAAACAAAAAGACAAACAYGATACCCAAAAGAATAGTTTTAGGAGAAAAAAGCCATTATTTGTTAAGAACTGCGGGTGTCTCCAAAATTTCAGATTTCTACAATGACTGTATCTTACCCACATAAAGAAATTTCCTGACTGTCACAAAAGCTAGAGGGAAAATGGAATTGACCATCAAACACAAGCTAGTTAGTACAAGGCTGTAGAATATCTCACCAGTAAAACAAGTCTGGTGCCAGCTGGAGGAGAGAAAACAAAACAAAACCAAAAACATCCCCAAACCAGACTGTAGAAAAGTAACATTTAACTAAGGATGAAATTTGACCATCAGGCCTTGTCACTCCATGGGCAAAAGGATCAGTTATCAAGTGCAGGTGGACAGGATATGGGATGACTTTGCTAATTCTTTTTTCTTCTGTTATTCAAACAATGTAACTGCCATAGTTTYATTTTTCCTTCACTTTTGCAAGCAATTTTGTTAACAACTTCCTCAGCTATCCTGTTGACTAGACTCCTTTTCATTTAGAGTTGCAAAAGAAAACTTAATCTGGATTAAAAAAAAAAAAATATATATATATATATATATACACATATATATATATATATAATGATGTTGTGACCAACCAATAAACCCTACTACCATGGAAGAGGCCTCAGAGGAGATGGACGAAGTCTAAGGTGCCCCTGAAGCTCARGAATCAGGTAAGATATAGCTTATTAATCAATCTGTGCATCTACTGTACAGAGAATTGACTTTTATCTCAATGCACAAGGCACCAGAGGATGACCTGTGTGTTAGATAAGCAGATGTATCTGCTGAATGGATTAACTGATGTAAGCTTTCCTTCCTCAGTTGATCAAACAAGTGTAAATAGCTCCCTGAGATTAGCCAGACCAGCATGAAAGAACTGCRTATGTTAGGCTCAGCCTAACATAGGGTATAAAACTTGAACAACTAACAGAGGACTTCTGAAGATTGCGATTTGTGCTGTACACATGTACTGTGATTTCAGTACATTGCTGAACCACGCTGCTAAATCAAAAATCCCATGCGACATCACATATCTTAACATAAAATAAACTTCTATAAAAGTCAAAGTTCGCACTCTCCGTACGTGGGGAATATCAGAAAGAACCTGCTCAGAGAGTACTGGACTGACAGATGTTGAATGAAGTTACCTGTAGGTAATACATGTATTGTGGTCTGAGAAGGTCCACTTGTTGGCACTCCTGCCTGCTGCAGAGGGCTTGGCTGCAAGGGCTGTAAGGGGCGAGCCACGGGCTGCGCAGACAGGCTCAACCCTGTCACAGCTGCCTGGTTCTGCTTCTTGGCCTCYGCTTGAGGAAAAAAGTAGAAGCACGAACAGTAGTGAACAGAAATTAGAGTGTTGTATAAACAAAAGTGAACAGAAATTAAGAGTATCACTGAGTTATTTAATCTGTCCCACACAGACCACTGCAAAAAGTTTCCTAGTATGATCTTTCCTTCATCTTTTCACTCTGTAAATCAAGTTGCATAACAAAAAGAAAAAAAACCCACTCAATTCTCTCACTTTCCTCATCCMAATCTAATCACCATTTTTTATTCTCTTGCAAAAGTCTGCATATTTCAGCACAATTTGGATACCTGAATGTAATGAAACACCATGAAAAGTTTTTAAAAGCATTTCCACTAAAAGGCATTTAGAGGTTTAATACCTTATAAAATGAGAAGTCTAAATACTATTGTATTCTTTTTTTTATTTCACCCAAATCAAAACACTGTTCTACTTCAGAATAAACTGCTACTACATGAGATGTGATGTTCTAATAAGAAACACAAAAACTTGATGACATAGAAAACTTTATTAAAAAAAAAAAAAAAAGCCCCTCTTCCTCCCCGCTGCCCCCACCAAAATCTTGAGAAGTTGAATTAAATAGTTGCTATTGATAAACCACAGTAGTGGGATACCAACAATTCTACARAATAGTTTTACTTTCTACTAAATGGAGCTTCAGTTGAAATACATCACAGTGCTATGACAAGATACATTAAAACATATAATTTATTCAGACCCATAGGTAGCTTTTATAATATGTTAAAATATGACTGGATGGTTTAACCTTATTGGCAGTGTCATATTCCAAGTATAATGATCCTTTAAAAAAAAAAAAAAAAAAACCAACTTTTGAGAACCAACTTTTAGAACAGATGACAGCAATAAAAGCTGGATTCCCTATGCTGAGGAATCCTGGCACTCAACCAGGTAATTCACAGAATCATTAAAATCCTGGTCGGAAAGGACCTGGGGTGGTCATGCAGCCCAATGTCCTGTTGCTKTGGGACTACCAGTAAGGACAAGATCAGATGGGCTGTGGATTCATGTAACTGAAATTTGAAAACTTTCCAGAACGGAGATTCTACAACCCCTCTGCATAATCTGCTCCTGTGCTGCACTACCTCCCTAGAACTGAAGGACAGTTCTGCTCCATCATCTTTATAACCACCTTGTTGCAGGTCACCAAGTCACTGGAGGCTATTAAAAGGCTCCAACATGTTCTYTGGTAGCCTAAGCAAGCCAGCATCTGTCAACCTCTTCTCACAGGTCAGGTATCCCAGGACTCAGCTCTCCTGACAGCCACAGTATTCCAGATATAGCCTCATTAGCACCAGTAAGAGGGAGTACTAACTTACATTTCTATGAGAACACACTGTTAGCTCATTATTTGACTCAGTGTCCACCAYATGTCCCCTGTTAACAAAGTGCCATAGTAGCCGCTACTCAAATTAGATCATGCTTCCCAAATACTTGCTTCAATAGGCAGAAACAAAACCTTTATTCTTTTTCATCATTCAAGACGATGAAAAATATTTGCAGCTCCATTACCCTTACAGCTGTCAAGATTGTTCTTTGCTTACCTTGAGAAGAGCCATCATCTTCATCATCCAGTGTAAGATCAATGACACCTCCTGAATCGCTTCCTGCGACCTTCCCACTCTGAAAGACAAAACTCCTTCATTTTGCAAAGGCAAACCAGGAGCGGCATGAGGACAAGGGTACAAACTGAACACTGAGTAGGAGAGGTCTCAGAATTAAAGCACTTTTTAAAAAAAGARTAGATGACATGAGCAGGAGAAGGAAATTTCATTCAAATTTCCTATGACTTGAAAAACAGGCAATAACTAAAGGACTGGAATGCAGTATCAAGTATGAAAATATATTTTAGCCTTGTTAGGAATAATAAAACACTCAATAACCAGATGTTAAATCATTTTACAGGTAAATATATGACAATTTGATACTTTACAGTATCTTTCAAACGTGATTCTTAGTACTTTAAATCAACTATAATCTGTGCTTTTCTCTATAACAGTATAATTTTTTGATCTAGTCACCAGGACAATGCACTTCTTATCTTGAAACAGATCAGCCAATATGCATATAGTGAAACTGGCCTCACAACAAATAATTTCATTTTATTACCATATTTTTASCAAAACCCACAATGTTCAATTATTCAATAGATGAAGTCATTTGAAATAATTTCTTCAAAGTGAATAAAAGCATCTAAGCCTTTGTGAAGGTTAATTTTTACTTAAACAACAACAACAACAACAAAAAAAAAAACCCAAAAAACCCCAAACAAACTTAGAAGACCATCAGATAAGACCTATCCACTGCCTCAGTAAGTTCCTTAGCTGTTCAAACTGGAGGGACCAGTAACTTTTCCCCTTTAGATAACAGGAAAAAGAACAGTTAAAGTCTGATATCTTTTCTATATATTTTCCACAAAAGATCTCTAAYGGTGTGAATTCCTGACTCCTTGAGCTTGCTGGAGGACTGTGGTTTTGTTTAAGAGATGACCCCTTATTGCTGCTGGTCTGAACTGCGGCTTCTTTATGAACTACAAGAACAACCAGGTCCCTTGGGACAGAAAAAGGCTCAAGGAGAGGGACATAATTTGCAAAATTACTGAGCAATTACCATGGGGAAAAAAACCCACAAGAATTACCGGGCACAGGTAGCCAGTACGAACACTACAAATCTTGGGAAGTGCTGTCAGATGGGGACAGGTGCTTAAATAAGCTCAAGCACTGGGACTGTTTCCCYTATGAACTCCGTTGGGTAAAAGTACAAAAATACTCCTTAAAACAGATCCTGAAGACAGTTCTCACATTAGCAAGTTTTTGGAGAGACRGAGAAGAACAGCACAGTCACTAAGCACAAATGAAAGCCCTGTCCAACTGAGAGTCTCTGAATTTGGAGTGCCTGATGTAAATGTCCTCTTCATCATGCATTTAAATTAACACAATTTGCCTGAAAATTTCTTGCTGCCACTGGTTAAATTTTGATGGTAACCTAAAAGGCAAAACCTGAAGCAGGAATACCTAAACTACCTATGTTTAAAAGCAAGAGAAGGGAGATCTCTTTAAGGCTCTACACCTTTGCTACCTATACAGAAAAATCTCACAGATTTATTAATTATGGAGTTTTTCTGTTGAGAAATTTCTATTTCAAAGACTTTTCAGTTTTCTGAGTAKGATGATCTGATTTATCCACTGGAAGCTTAAGATAAAAGGAACACTCAAATAATCAATGATTACTTGACAAGCACCAAGCTGAGAGGAATTTCATTCCAACTAGGTAATTTTCTCAGTCAGCAGTGAGTATTGTGARGTATAGCTCTCATTGCTGGTAGAAAACTGCATGAAGAATGGGAGATCAGATTAAGGACAGCTGGGTAAAGAAAGAGTAACACAGCCTGAAAGTAACTTCCTTTCAATTCTTACTCCATAGGAAAGTCAAAATCACTAGAAAAATACTTTGCACAAGAACCAGCAGCTTTGGAGCCCTATTTAACCATAGGAGTTGAGAAAGTTCCAGTGAGAAGGAATCTAACATTTACAGTCTAGATCTGTTTTGAAGGCAAGATCTTTAACTGAAGTAGAACTAGTCAAATCCCTTCAGGTCTCCCTCACCCCAGCTTCTTCGGGTCATAACGCCACGTCTACACTTGCAGTATTTTAACAAAACATTTTGTAACTACCTCTACCCTTGGTTTGCATGCCAAATGCCCCAGGCAAGTCACTAACTTAGTGGGTGCAGGAGAAGAACTGTAGTGCCAAGCAGTTCTTTCATTTGATGTGAAGCAACTGAGACTCTGGAAAAGGGGCAGAAACAGGAGTCATCTAATCCTGATCCCTTTCAAATACCTGAGTGAAAGCCAGCAACTCCCGCAGAAGGGCTACCTCATTCCCACTTCCAAACACCACCCGGTCACTAGTGCTGTATGGGGCGTATGGAAGATSAAATCACAGAACCAACTCACAAATAAAACACATCCAAGAGTTCACGTTTGTGTATTCCTAGTTTTCTTTAGTTTGTATAAGGAACTGGCACTTTAAGCATTCTACGTGCAAAACTCCTGCCAAATGGTTACCTACAGTACTGATTTTTGGAGTAACATTTACAGATTTCTTTTTCACCTCCAAAACACTAGCAAGAGATTTTGATTACAGAAAATACGTATCCATGTTACAGTTATTACACCTCAATTTAAATTTAATGAGATAGCTATACTGAAAATCTCATGCATTTTCCATGTGCAGACCATGATAATATATTATCTATTTTCTTCCWATTCTAATCACAGAAATCTCTCTACCAAGAATTAAAGAAAAAAAGGTGAAAAGCAGATGTACTGACAAACAAGATACTTTTATAGGAAGAAGCCCTAAAAAAACCCAAAACCCACAATGCAATTTTCCTTGAGAAAGATAAAAACTAATGACAGTCTTGAATCTGTCATGTATGTTCACACAGAAGTGAAGGAAAATGTGTCACAGAAGAAGAGCTCATATAGGACCTAAAACACCTGTAGATTGTTAAAAATATCTAAAAACAAGGGAACTTACTGAATGCAAAAACAGTAAAATTTGCCACTTTGGGACCAACCAATTTGTATACTGTAGAGCAGCACCACTGCTGTAGACTGTAGAAGAAGAAAGAACACCTCAACTTTGTCATCTAGCAACTCTTTCAGATAAGCATTGCTGCAAGTAAGTTTGATGCGTCACTTGTAATTTTGGAAAAGCAACAACAACAACAACAAAATGCAATTCCAAAAGGAAAGCAAACAAAGGAATGAGACTGAACTTAGAGACTATCACAGGTGTAGTAGCGATGGKGGTCAGAAAAGGGGTTATTTTCATCGTGTCTACAATTGTGGAAAAAAGTTACCACGGAAATGACTAGAACATCACAGCAGATATAASAACAAACTACTAAAGAAAACTGGTAACAAAGATCTCTGAAATTCAAATTGTACAGAAATTTTTATAAAATAGATCTTTTTATGTAATATACCTAAATGCAATGCAGTTTACCACATAAAAAAGATAAATGTTGATTTCGGGAAGAAAGCTAAATAACATGTAATTTTCTATTCATATATGATATGTAATTTTAAAAATGTTTTGGTATTATATAACGCCGTGGTTCAGTTCACGTAGAAATAACACAACTATTAATGTAATGCCACCTGCTTTTCATAAACAAATACTGAGTAAGAGTGGAGAAAAAAGAAAACAAAACAAAAATCCCCAAACCAACCAGCTTCAACTCAGTGCAAAATCAAAATTCATTGCAGGATAGTAAGTACTCCAAAATCTGAACATCTTTTGTGCTGCACCAACATGGTGCAAATACTTTTGTTGTAATAACTTCTGGAGTAACAATAAAAAGAATCAAGARTATTTTAAGACAGACAAAAGCATGAAGCATCAGACTACCACAATCATGCATGACGTACCAAGGCGTTATGTAATAGCAAAAATTTAATCCTAAATTCTGAAAAGCAGTGTTAAAATCGTGCTCTGTGTGGCTGTGTATGAGAGAGAGAGGCAGAGAGAGAGAGGAAGAGGGGGAGCGTGACTTCCTTTGGATAATTATACAGCCCCCATTATGTTTTCACTCATCCATAGATAAAACTACAAATTTCTAGCACAGCATAAGTAACTTTGGAAATTGGAAGTTTTTAGCATTTTCCAGTACACTTCAGTCACGTACTGCTTCAGTCAGGCTCATCACCCCTTAGCAATTATTAATTCCAATGCAGTACCTCCCACAACATTGAAATAAGTGTTTCAGCCTCACAGAGATGTCATGAAAATTTATTTGACCAGGTACCTAATGCATGACAGCTCTCATCAAGACAGAAATGATCATTAACGCAATAAAGCTAGCAGTTTACTGAGTTCATACCTCATACAAACAATTTTACAGGGCCGTAATACTTGTTTTGACCGTGGCTGCACACTCGTGTAATATTCAGAAAACTCTCAACAGTCGTCTTATCTATTACAGTTAAGGCAAAACTACTGTGTCCCCTAAAACTTCTGCACTGTGCAACACTTTCTACAGAACAAGAAAAATTCAAACAAGAAAAAAAAACAGTCTTATGACACCTCATGGAATATATTCCCTTACAGTTCTTCGCTGCAAAGAGCAGACAGAGGGTTTGCTACCCCTTCAGGTAAAACTCAACTCAAGGAGTCTATCTCAAAGATTGCTAGGGCCTAAGAAGAGCACTTTAGACAACCACAATCATAACTCTGATCCAAAATCATAAGGGAAAACACACTTGAGACAGCACTTCAAGTATTTCTCTACGGCCGTGATTTTGCTTTTTCTTAATCATACAGTTAAAAGAATATATAAAACCTATATACATATGCATGTACACACATGTCTCTTCAMTGGTTTTATTGTTTTAAGGTGAAACATCTACCTTGTTTTCCTGAAGGCCACTGACAGTCCCCAACAGTACCATGTGGGAAGGTCATCTTGAACGATGAGAGGTTTTATCAGTAAATCTATTTATAGCACATTTCAGAATAGTTTAATGCATCTTTTTATAGCTATTATCTGTGTTTGGTGTAATAACATTATTAGTTATATTGTTTTAATACCCTATTTTTTTGAGCCTCAAACAGACCAACAATTGTCTGTAGAGCATGAGGTTATTTACTTGTTACTGAAAAATACTCTTAGCAACTGGAGATCACTTAGGTAACACCTAAAGTAGTCTCAAGGAAATAACCAAAAATAAATAAAAAATAAAACCAACTGAAAACTTCCCAGCAGGACAATATGTAGCTGAAATGGGTGGCATTCATAAGTAACAGAATTCAAGTTAAKTCATTCTTTTATGATTTTTATACTGTCCTCATGCCAAAATCTTTGATTTAGAATAGTCTCAGGTAGAGGTTCCACCTTACCAACTAAGAGCTAGTTGCATTTTAGCAGCACAAACATAAACCCAAAGTCAGAGACAAAAACCAAGCTCCCATTTACACATATTATTGTGCATGTTTATTTTCAATGACAAAACCATGAAATGCAAGGAAATATTTTCAGCAATATATTTCAACAACATAGAATCATCTGCTTAGAAAGCTTAAGCTGACATTTTGCTCACATTTGTTCCTAACAGATGCTATATTCACAACGTTTGTTATACATTGCAAGTAAAGCTATTAAAGTAAACATATTTTATTAACATCTTAGGAAAGGAATTTAGACTAGTTCTCAAATGTCTTRAACTAAACTGTAGTCAATAATCAAACAGATCAAGGCATGACAGAAATAACAGAAAGCAGGTATGGCACTTTTTTTTTTCTTACTAGTGTTAGCTGAAAAGGTAAAACACACAAWTAAAATTTAGAGTGAAAAAAAGATTTGCCCCATAATGAGGATAAGGTGCACCTGAAGTGGGCAACAAGAGAAGAAGACCATTCATCTGACCTAGTGATTTAATAAATACATCATACTATTCTTGAATAGATTTAATTTTATACCATCCATTTTTAGTTCATCTAACACCATTTAGTTTGTTCACTGTTATTTTATGTCATAATATAATAAAGAAGTTCCATCAATTCTCTCAATATACCATAGCTCTGTCTTTATCTATTATAACTAGTATATATAAATCCTTTATCTGTAACTGAGACTTGTGATAAACTACCTAATAATCATTATAAAGATCTGCAATATAATTTAAAATGCCTTTACCTCCATCACAGTAACACATACTGTAGTACATGGAAAGTGCTTTAGAAATGCAATTCTAGGACTTGAGGCACTGGGATGGCCACTGACAAATGACATTGACTGAGTAGTAACCATTTAAAATTTCTGTGGAAATGTGATTAAGTTTAAGGGACTAAAACACAGTAAGATGCCCCCTTCCCCAAGCAAGCTTGGCCATAGCTTGCTTTTGGAGCAACAAGCGGAGGAAGGCAGGAAAAGGCAGAAGCAGCTCTACAGCACAATGACTGCCCAAGTTGCCTATTGGTAACTCTCACTAAACTAACCTAAGCTGTAGGCACCTTTTGAGACACTACATAATTCAGGATATCTGTAGAGATGGATCAGATTAAAACAAAACAAAGCTACTCAACTCTCTTTGAAGCTCTTCAAAAATTCAGCGTTTGACAATTGAGATCCTAACGGGATGCTGAGAAAACCCATATGGCGAAGAAGGTTTATTTTCCAGATTGCTCACTCTCTTACCCTGGGGATGAATTATATAACAATGGCAGAATAAACAAAAAATGAACACACTGTAAACTGTGTTAACACTGTGTTAACTTCACAGAAATGAGAGCTATAAGCCTATTCCCTGAAGTAACAGAGATTCCCAATTTATCAGACAAAAACACAAAACATACTCCTCCTAGATTCACGGCAGCAGGACCTAAACTTCCTCATGAAAAGGAGATGTAAAAGGTTAAAAGGTAAGATAAAAAAGAGAACACAAATGGTCACAGTCATTATTGTTCCCTCTCTTTTGAGTCCCTTTTCCGAATCAACTCTGTCATGGAAAATGGGATGTAACCAGCTAACAGTTTAATTGACTTGGATACAGTTAACTGCTGTTTATTTGCAACTGGAATTAAACTTTCATACTTCTTTGGGAAAAAAAAAATCAAGAGTAGTAGATAATTCCTTTCAAAGGATATTCGTTATATGCAGATTTTTTTTTAAACTGTGTTTTAAATTCACCATTTCAGAATGCTGTATTGACAAGTTTAGAGACAAAATACAGCCTAACTCATAACAACCTGTGCCTGAATCACTGGTTCAGCATGCTTTACCTGTGAGGGTAGTGTAATGGAAAGAAAAKGGAAAAAACAAAGAACAGACATCATGCTGATACAGGTTCTCCGCTGATATTGCCACTGGGGTGTCCAATTCATAGCGATTCTGATAGATGTCTTGACATTCACACTACATAACCTGTACCACCACAATGCAAACGGCTGCTTCTAAATTCTAGCTTGCAGGTTTAAAAAAAAAAAAAAATCCATCAACAGCCCAAACCAGCACTGCCTCCTCCCTTGCATTGCTACAGATGTGACCACAGTTGACTTTACAACAGCAGCGAAATGGGTCATTCTGGCTGCTTAGGTTCATAGAATCACAGAATACTCAAGGTTGGAAGGGACCTCAGAGGTCATCGAGTCCAACCCCCCTGCTCACGCAGGGTCACCTAGAGCACGTGGCACAGGGCTGCGTCCAAGCAGGTTTTAAAGATCTCCAGAGAAGGAGACTCCACAACCTCTCTGGGCAGCCTGTTCCAGTGCTCTGTCRCCCTCACTGTCAAGAAGTGTTTCCTTAAGTTCCTGTGGAACTTTTGGTGCCTCAGCTTGTGGCCATTTCCTCTAGTCCTATCACTGTCCACCACTGAAAGGAGGCCGCCCCCTCCTCCTCACTGCCTCCCTTGAGGTATTTATAGACACTGATCAGGTCCCCCCTCAGCCTCCTCTTCTCCAGGCTGAACAGGCCSAGCTCYCTCAGCCTTTGCTCAYAGGGCAGATGTTCCAGGCCCCCGATCATCCTCGTAGCCCTGCGCTGGGCTCTCTCCAGCAGYTCCACATCCCTCTCGTCCTGGGGAGCCCAGAACTGGACACAGCTGCTTCACTCAACAACGAACTGCTTAGCTCAGCTCGTTGAGAAGGGAAATACGAGTAGCGAGAACTCACTGAACACTTAGGGCAGAGGACGGGGGGGCACCAAGGGACGGGGTTTTAGCACTGGAAAGTTCTAGAAGCATCTGCTGTTACTCACAATTAACCTCATTAAGTTTTCTGCTAGGCTTTCCACTAACATGTAATAATGAATCCACTTGCTACAAAACACTGCTGCTTCACATTTGAAACAGAATTTTATTATTTCTTCTCAGAAAAATTCCTTTCTTCACCATTTCTAGTGGATTTACTTGCTCTTTGATAAAATGATAATCCTGGAATCATAATTTCCTTATMATAAATTAATGCTGTCATATCATAAATTAATGCTGCAACTAAACAAATGTAGGGTTGCGCTGCAGAAATCCTTTTTAACCATTATGTCTGATCAACTACCACGTTAACTGTAAAAACAGAAAACAAAAATAACTGTAAATACAATGTGTTGAGGTGAATATGAAACTTTTAAAACATTTTGATCTTTAAAATAATCTATCAGAGAACAAGATGTTCTACCTTAATTTTGCAGGTTCAAAAAATGAAATGGTTTGTAATGTAATTAAAAATACAGTATGCAAGGAGATAGAAGTAATTATTAGCCACAATAAAAAAAAAATCCAAAATTCAGACAACAAGTTCTCTGAAGCCTTTCTAAGCAAGACTGTCTTCCACAGATTTAAGAATTTGTAACGGTAAATTTATTATTTCAGATTATTTTGCATTGCTCAGGAACTAATACTTCCCCTACTGAACTACATCTCTACAGTTAATTCTTTGTGTGAAACTATGTGCTTGCATATATGTATGCATCTAYCAAAAAAATTACATATTTAAAGTGCAAAGTTATTTTTACTTTACTTAGTTAAAACAATGGAAAGCTGTTTGAAATGCTATGCTATTTCTTCTTCCATAGTGGAACCTGCCCTACCGTATGAGCTGAAAACCAGATTTTCATTTTTATCTACTTTAAGATTTAAGGTCTAATAAAAATTCATGGCAGAGAAGCAGAGACAAACTACGAGTTGAGTTAAATTCTCCCATATGGTTCATTAAAAGTGAACTATAAGTAGCCCCCCAATTCCTAATTTCTTCAGAAAAGAGCTGTTCTAAAGACGAGTTCATTTCTCTAGCAAAATTCACATTCACTGTCCAGAGGCAAGATTTCTGACCTATCAAAATCTCCTATGAAAAGTATGATGACAGATCAATTTACTACAGTTAGCAACAGATGAACTAATCCAAAGAAATTATATCTAATCTAAATAAATTAAACCTGAAGCCCATTTTGGAACAGACTTTGGCAGAGAAGAACAGGCCATACTTCTTGTGAAAGAATTCTGATAAACTATTCTACTGAACTGATCCAATGTGAAATGCAATGGAGGGAAGGGGTAGGAGAGAGGATACACAGAGAAACCTCACTCAAGATAAGCAAATACACAGTCCTTCAACTCTCATCATATGATATTTAAGTAACAAACTTGTTCTCAATCCTTTTGAAAACAGTTTTCCCCATTTCAGGCATAATGGAAGAGGCACCAACWTTAGCCTAACTTTTGGAGCTTTTGGAGTCCAGAATGACTGAAATTTTAGCCAGAAATATGAAGAGGAAAAGGAAAGACCTAAAATATAAATCTGTAACCCACAGAACTACAAGAAACACAATCTTCAGAATAGTCTTATAACAATTTGAGCAGAGAGGGTGACAAGAGCTCAAATGATTCTAGATGTCCTCATGCACACATACGTATTTGTAGTGGATTTACATCTACATCATTCAACTTGTATTTTCTTTTTTATCTCCAGTAATTAAGTATTTGATTTGTAAAATGCTACATCAGTGCCAGCAGGTACTAAGTGGTATAATAAATACTCTCTTTCACAAAACAAAAGCCATGCACTTAGTGAAGCACGCACAGCTCTTCAGCTAAGTGGAAATCAAT
The DNA here is from genome assembly GCF_003342845.1 of Nothoprocta perdicaria. NCBI lineage: Eukaryota > Metazoa > Chordata > Aves > Tinamiformes > Tinamidae > Nothoprocta > Nothoprocta perdicaria. Next base: position 287,064 of record NW_020455484.1, read on the forward strand.
ATCTTTTTTTTTTTTTTTTTTTTTTTTTTAATAGCTCTGTTCAGTCACTTTAAGAGTGCCAGCTGCCACAGAAAGCCATACAAACTCCAAACCCTGCTCTGTTTACGTTTCTGTTTCATAACTCACTCCAGGAGTGCAAACACATTATTTCTTGCTGAACTATGCAGTATGAAATTTTATTAATGGACCAAGTGAAAAAGATTTGTTAGACTTTCAACTTTAGTAATTCATTTGAATTCAGTTCCATTAGAGAAGCATCAAGTCATTGGTTCTTGMTTTACCACATGACATATAAAGACAGGTTCGTTGCAGCAGCCTGGAAGGGCACTGGCAGTTAGATGCACACTGGCTAGGTTCCTGGGCAGAAGCACCTTGGGAGAAGTGTGTTTCAACAGGATGCCACTTTTGGGATTCAGAACTGCATGGCCCTTAGGGACTGAAGTCAGAGAACTATTGCCAGATGGTGCAACAGCTTTCTTAGGAAATAAAATCTTGTTTTGTTCTAAGACAGCGTGATTTATAGAAGCTGAGGCACCAGATAATGATTCTGTTACCACTTCATTTGGAACCTTGCTGTGCTGATAACTGGGGTCATTCTTCTTCATGACATCTGACCAAGCCCTGTAGCGAAGTTCGGCAGCACCCCAGTAGTGTCTAATAGCAGACTCAGAGCGATGGCYGGTCACGGCCATGATTTCTCTAGGCCCCAGGCCTGCTTCACGCAGCAACTGGATGGTGGTAGTTCGGAGAGAATGATTCGTGTATCGCTGAGAGAGCCTGGCCGCCACGCTTATCCTGGGCATCATGGTCCCTAAGTAGTTCACCCCCATCGGCTCTCTCTTGTACCAGACAGGCTGCTCTTGCATTTGCTCTGATGTTAGCTTTAAAGGATGTAGGTAAAAGGCAGGGGGCTCCGGAGGCAACTTAGACAAATAAAGCTCCAAAGAGAAAATGGGACAGTTGGGGTCCCCTGGCATATCATACATTTTACCCATTTTATGAGGATCTTTGCTATTTTTCCCTTTGCCAGGGTATCTAAACATAGCATATCGGCGCCCGTTCTTGTCCTTCTCAACCACAAAAGCATCTGGAGCCAGATCTCTCAAGATCTCCCTCCCTCGTTTGGCAAAATGCAACTGCAAATCGAACCACACCTTGTTGACGAGTGCAAGGGGGCTGTGCAATCCCAGCACCCCAGACTGTTTAATCTTATGCAAGTCCTCAGCAGCTATAGGAGGATGGTGGTGGGTCTCATCCTTTCCCTGCATGCGCAGCATCTTCAGCACGCTTAAAAACACCGTGTTGGCACTAGCAAACTCTTTGTCCTTCATTAAGCAAACGTGACGATTGTAAGGTGGCATTTTGAGATGCCGGTTTAAGCCAGCACGCATTGATTTGTAGCTTGCCACACTGTAGGTATTTCCATCATGATTCCGTACGGTGTAATAAAACTCTCTCAAAATATCATTGAGTTCACTTACTGGGACCAATTCAAAGCTGGGATCCTTGCCATTTTTGGCCAGCCACTGCTTTAACAGGTTAGCTGCCCAGCCAGTATGCTTGTGGGTGTTTTTGATGCTCTTAGCATCTTCTTCCTCTTCCTCCAAGCCAAAGAGGACATCCTCGGGGAAGTTAAAATTTGTCTGCGGAGCTTCTACTGCTTCTTTTTTTTCTGATGAGGTCTCTTCCTGTTTCAACTGCTTTTCGAAACAATTGATCAAAGTTGTACCATCAAATATGCCACAGGTATACGGCACACAGCAAACTACTTTTTGTTCTGAAAGCTGGGAAGTGCGGAGTAACACGTAGTATTTTGGATTTTACGTCACAAAAAGCAGGTGGCATTAACTGGAGTTTTCAAATGATACAGCATGTCAATTCATACTTCACTAGCCAATTAAAATGCATCAGATCCTTCTTCATTAACCATGGCATTACCCATGCTTTAGCCAATTAGTCTGAGCAAAGCTAAGAACATACACCGTCTCAGAGGACTGAAAACTGGAAAGTGTCATAGGGCCATCTGCCTCCTCCTTGCTCACCTTCCATTGCTACACAGCACTATCGCACACAACCTGGTTTTGAGAAATCTTTTCTGGGTTTCAGGCTCTACCAAATACAAAAGTTTTAAAAATATGCATCTTACAATGAAAAATTAACACTGAAACCATACATCTGTCTGTCATTCCAGTATTGTTTCCCACATATCAAGTATTGATTTTCTTTGTAGCTATAATCCACAGGGATCTACAAAAAAATAAGTTTCCAACAATCATGCTTTATGAAATGCCTTTAAAAATGGGTAGAGTGAGGCACAGCTGAAAATGTGGAATACAGGTTATCTTTGTTTTTATGGYGGATGAAAAACAAAATCTTGACTCAGTGTATTTTCTTTTTCCTTTCAGATACAATTCAAATTTAAATATACCTTGAAACACCATTACACAAAAATTTTAGCTAGAGGAAATTTACCTTATTCCCTTGACAAATGACTTCCAGTTAACATCAATATAAAGCATGAGGTACTCAGTGAAACATCTTAAGGCAAAAAGACAGTGAATTACAAAATAATGTTCAATAGCTTCATTTCTGCCTTTAGATTTGAAAAAAAAGTTCAAAGCATCCYAGACTTGAGGAATTGAGATGTACTACAGATGCTCCTTGATCATCAAGTAGTTATTCCGGAAAAAAAGTGCTTTTTCCTCTTCCTCATCACCCTCCCTCATTACATATGGTAATGAAATATTAGAACTTCAGTGACTTCTAAATGGCTTCTGCAATAGTATGAAGATGAGAGCGCTGCRGTTAATTTTACATTATATTTCTAGCTTTTAGTTCAGACTTTTAAAATAAAAARCTGGGCTGTTTTCCTTTGCATGTCTGCTCTGTTGTACCTGACATGTTTTCAGTGTTTGCCTGGGTTATTAACTCATCTACTTACACAAACCCAGTTGGAAAATTTCTGAAAGATTATCAGAAGTTTATACTACCAGTAACGCTCTGGATAAGAAAAAGAAGAAAAATACAAAAATGGACAGAAATCAAAAAAGATGGCACAAAAAAAAAATCAACATTAATTCATTAGGAGCAATAGAAGTAGGAATCTGCTGTCCTGTGGATTGTAACTTCAGAATTTTATATAGAAACATGACCGACAACCTACCTGTGTTGTTCCCTCAGCTGTTCGCTTGTTTGACGAAGTATCTGTTGGTGGCCTGCTTGCCTGGTTTTCTGAGGGGTCAAGAAATTGTTCACTTGTAATATCTAATCAGTGCTGAATGTTGTTGTCTACTATATGAATTTGAAGGAAACATTTCAAAACCGATCGATACTAAACATTTAATACGTTGTATGTCTAACATTTTTGCAGTCCTGATTTTCAATTACAATAATGTAAACTTCAGGGAGAGTAGCAGTTATAAAAAATGAAAACAGCATTTTTCAGTATAGAAGCACTATATATTTCTTTCCTGCAAAGTCTGACAGAGTATTCCAAATATTTAATGAACAATTCCTTCACTATCTAAAAGACAAAGCAATCTTTCTCCCTCTGTATGTAACTTAACAAGACATTAAATTGAAAAATAGCACAGTTACTCAACACTTTGTTGGCAAAAAATGACTGAGCAAAGGGTGCTTAAACTGACTGTAAAAAAGTGAGGCAAGCTGTGTGTGAACAGATTGTATTTGCTGGCTCTACTAAGCATGTATCTACACTAGCAACTTAAGCTATTTCATAAAAACATTTAGAACCTATTTCTCCCTTTCTACTCCTTTCCATTTTAACCGCAGCTCATCAGCAAAAGCATCAGCCAASAAGTGTTTCAGTTCTGGTCAAAAACTGATGAGTGCACACACTGAGGCTAGACAAACTGCAGACAACCAGATGAGTTTCTGGGTACATAAACTATTCTCTTGCTCACTGTCCCTGATTATGCTAACCCTTTTCATGCTAGACTAAAGCTAGCATGAATGCAAGCTGTATCACTGTCAATTTGACAGAATATAATGTATTTTGACATAAGTAACTTTCTGCTTAAGATAGGGAAGTACAATAAAACTACATCTGATGTCAAATACTGCTTGAGTTAATTTTAACACTGTATCTTGTCAATAGTAAGAAACTCTTTCTGTGATTCCTACTCATGCTGAAATCTTGAGGATCATATAAAAACATCCAAGGTACATAAAATCAAAAGTGCAGAGAAGCATCATGACATGGTCAAAGACAGAAAGTTAACTTAAATATCATATTTAAACCAGTTATTTACTTAACCTAGAAATCATATTTAAACATTCATAGTTTAATTCATTCTCTGTTTTAAATACAACAGATGTACTTCTTCTTTAGAACTAAGTATTCTATGTTCTTTAGTTTTTATTTATTTATTTATTTWTTAACTTYCAAACACTGTGGAAATCAATGAATATGCTTCCTTTCAGTATGCCTTTGCTTAGGAAAAAGATAACTTTGAGAAGTTTTATGAAGGTTATTAATAGATGAATTTGGTTTCTGATTTGATATGAGCAATAATTTGAAGTCAATTCTCAGTAAAATAAAGCTTAGAGCTTTTTAGAACCAAGATTTCCACAGGAGTTGAGTTTTTTGCTTCCTTTTCTCTTCCTTTATCGGTACCAATACTGAAGCACAACTTACCAACTCTGGGTGCTGTAGTGACGGGTGGTTCAGCAGGAACTGTACTGCTAAATGCAGAGAGGGGAATCTTCATCTGTAGGGGAGCTCGGCCGCTGGTAGCATTATAAAGTCCTGAAGTACCCACTGTGGGCAAAGAAGTCCTTGTGGCCTGGGCGACAGCATGTGCAGTTGAAACAGCCTGTACTGCCAAAGTTGTCCCTATTGTCCCAGCACTGGCGGGAGAGTTCCTCTGAATGCCAGGACTGGGCACAGACGGGCTGTTATTTGGTTTGGTTGGGTTAGTTGATGCCAGAGACACAGGAGTTTTTGTAAGGCTACCAACAGTGGTTGGGCTCTGTACAGATATAAATTCAACACTGCCTGACTGCTGGTTGGTGACCAGAGTCCCTGTGTGGCCTTGCAGGAGCTGAGGTTGGGATGACACTGCAACGGGTACATGCAAGATTACTGGTAAAGACTGCAATGAGACAGACATTGTCTGAGTGGTGCCACTGGGCACCTGGCTCGTGCCAACAACTGTAGCTGTGTTAGCTGCTGTAGGAAGAACTGTTGTTGTCAAAGAGCTGGAGGTCACTGGAGTCTGAGGCTTAGGATGTCCACTGATGACTGTCTGAGGAGCGGCAGCAAGACTGGGAGCTGGCACTAAGAAAAACAAAATAAGATGCAAAGAAGTTTTTTTTAAGCATCTGCAATAAGGATTAATTTTTGATACAACACAACAAATGGAAAAGTGTGTTACATTGTTACTATTTTTAAAGGCGGACTATGAGATAACACTTTTGCTTTTGTACAGTGATATTTGATGGTCTAATGAAAGATAAAATTCCTTCTGTTTGAAAGAACTATATACGAATGGCAGAAAAAATATATACAAACTGTGACAAAGATCTGAATTCATATTAATGAGAAAGCTCCATGGTTTAATCAATGAAAACATATACATGTAGCAAGATGGTAGCTAGTTCTTCAAAAAACTCAAATGAAATAAAAGCTAAGTCAGTTATGGCCAACTTTGGTTACTTATGCAGAACCTTTCATCCAGAAGGTTCTACAGATAAGATTGATTTATCAGAAAAGCCATGCAAAAGAATGCAAAAAATACCAAAACAACAACAAAAAACAGGGATGTATAAAAAGATCAGGCATATACTACACGTAGCCATGAATTCCTATTATGGATTCTTCTGTGAAAAAGATTCAATAATCGGTATCAGGTAAACAGCATTTTTTTAAAACAGGGATGACATGGTTATATAAATGTGATATTAATAGACTTGTTCATCCTACTACTTTCCCTATAGAATTCTAAAACAGGAACTCTGTTTTTTCAACCTCACTTCCTTAAGAAATGGGATTTAGGATTTGCATCATCTCCCCACTCAACTTTTATAGCCATTACTGAAGAGAATGTTACTAGCATCCCATAATGTTCCTGTGTAATAAATGGCCCACTGAGCTACGTGTTGCACTTCTCAGCAGTTAAGACCAAGCGGGTTCCACTGACTTATCATGTAAGTCTCTGCAGCAACTTGGCTAGTTTTTACACATATTCTGGTTGGTAAAATAAACATATGCAATTCCTTGTCTAGTGAGCAAAGCAAATAAAGTTTTGTTCAGTTACTTATTTAATGGAAAGTAATAATTTTAAAAATGCATTCATGAAGCCCACGTGACATTTCTTACCTGTATTCACGGGGGTTTGAAACGTTGCTGGTGTGCTCTCGCCTAYATTCCTCTTGGATTCTAACATCTGCCTCACTGTGCCAGTACTGCTAGGAAAATAACATCTAGTTAGCAAAAGATATTGATTCAGTTTGATTTTCAAAAATCCATTTATCCTTTTTTCTTCCTTCTCAATTTATTCAGGATATTCTCCAACTATAATACTATATTATTTATGTGTTATGTCTTCAAGTCTTTGCACAAATTTTGCCTGTGTTATGAGAATTTTCCCTTTTTTTTTCACTTATTCTTCCATTTTCATCCACCATTTCTAGCTACAAAAACATTTCTTACTTTAGAATGCATTCAGTACTGCTCACATATGACTTGGTACAGATGACCAAGGATGGGAAAAGAAGAGCCCTTTCATGAAATAGATAACTAACTAAATATATTTTAAAAAAGGAGAGATCGTATGTTATATTATGTACCATATATCTCCTATTGTAAATTTGAACATGGAATAATTGATGTTTCCCTTACCGATATGTCACATTGTTTGTGCTTGCAGTGTCACCCCCTGCTTTCCCTGGAGATGAAGGTGGGTTTGATGAATTCTACAAGAAAATAAAATATCAAGGAAAAAAAAAAAAAGAAAAGAAAAAGAAAAAAAGAAAAAAAAAAGGTCAAACTGCAAACTTAGATTGCAATTGTATTTCGTGTTCATTCATTTTTGTTTAAGGTACACATTTTCTGGAGCCAAAACTAGAGAACAACTTAAAATGTTTTAAAACCGCCAGCAGCCCACTCAGTACTATCTGCTTTCCTTTCCCATCTCCTTCTTTCTTATGAATCTTGAGCCTTAAGGTTTTTATAGCAAGATAATCAAAACTTCTTTAACTTTTACRGACTTTTACCTTCTACTTCTCCACAGCAATATTTATTCTAGACATATATAGTTCTGTTTGTGTCCTTTCTGGTTTCTATTTCCATCATACAAATAAGAACACAGGAATTTCCTATTTACCCTGCAATCTATTCATGTAGTAGTACATTTATGTGTATAAACTTAAAGAGAATTTCATACTGTTAATGTATAAAGGAATTTATGTGCAAATCAGAATTACACAGAGGTGTTAAAGACTGTATTCATCATGTATTAATGCATTTTAACCAGCTAGCCAAACTCACTGTGTGAACGCTATTAATAACAAGTCACCATTTTTCTGCATACTTTTTTTTTTTATAAAATGTGTTAAAAAAAAAATCTCATCAAAAACCTATAAAGTTGACTTGACACTATTGAAATCAAATTCAGTTCATAGCATAGGCTAGTTTGGAAAAAATAAATAAAAAGAAGTCCCATTCTTACTTCTTGTCTTTTCTTCAAGTCCTCCCTGGCAGCTCCAAACCGCTTTGTCAATCTAGCAATTTTAGCCTAGGTGAGAACATATAAAACAAATAAGAGAAACACTCTCCTCAAGAGCTATTGCAGTAGTAATACAAACTAAAAAGATATATAATTAAGACATCAAGTCAAAAAGTACTTTCATATCAGGAGAAAATATCTCTTCCATGAAAAATACAGTACAGTTGTAACACTGTAGCAACAACAGAAAGAACTACAATCGTATCTTAGAGACAGCCTGAATCATTTTTGTCCTATTCACAATTATACAAGCATAGCCCATTCGGTATCAATTAATGCAACTTGCTACATAGCAAGGTATGTAAGCAATGCCTACATACATAAAACATCATTTTAATGTTGGATAAGGCTTCCTTATTGAACCTCACCCCTGCTTTTGCTCTTCGTATTATCTCCTCTTCCTTCATTAGCTTCCAGTCTCTTTGATACACTGCGTATCATATACGTCTCACTGGCAGCTTTTTCTACACTCTAGTTGATGCTCAGGTGTCAGGTTCATTTATATCTGCTTTTTTATTTCTTGTGTTTTTCAATATACTAATTGCTACTTATTCTAATCCCCCTCCCTCTAGACTGTAGTACTGATGACTGACTGACTTTGGAGACAGTAGCTATGTTGTAAGTACCTTGTTCTAAGAAGGCAGAGCAGACAAGTTTTTTTTTTTTTTACTTTGAATTTCTGTATAATTCTTGAATTAACAGTAAAACACTAAATGCTTTTAATGCTTTTTAGGAGCAAGGAGTTTCACAAACCATGATTCTGGAACATCTGAGCTAAGAGAAGCCAACCCACTTAGAAACTCCAACTCTTTCRCATTTTTAGAAAGCGATGTGACAAGCTACAATTTTAGTCTACCTTTAATGACACATCCTGCAATAATAGTTCAATTTTGGCTATGCTGTACAGCTTAGATATCTTCTGGAGCACCATGCACAATAAAAGCAACTAAGCTTAGGTTGAAGTACACTAAAATCAACACATTCAGTCTTATAGAAAGTTATTAATTTGACACCATGCTTGATGCCTGAAGATTCTGAAACATGTATATTGAAAGTATAAAAGACAGATATTCACGAATAAGTTTTGCAGCAAACTCAGCACTTTTCTTATATTGAAGTGGAAGGTCCTTAATATTTGAACTTGTCGTTGCACAAGCTTAACTATCTTTTCAATAGAAGAATGCAAGAAAGCAAACTGCTTTCAATACAAACCATTTGTTTCCTTATTGAATCACAGCTACTTAGTCACCAGACAAGTTAATGTGGATGATGATTATCAAGTGATATTTATTCGTGTGAATGTTCTACAATGTGTGGTGCTGCTGTCCCATTCCTTTTAATATTCTTCCATTTTTRGATTAGATTTCTGGCCCCAAAGAATAGTTATTTGCACACTCTACATTTATTTGAGGAATAGCRGAGAAAGGTTGAAACATTATTTGCTAAAAAATCAATGGGGTTGCCAGAATGAGGATTTGCCTTTTTTTTTTTTAATTATTAATTGGATTCTCGTATCTCTCTCTTGTCTATCTAGACAGAAGAATTTTACAATTCAAAAGAATCATTTTAACTTTTCTCCCTGGCAAGCCAAGATGGCTTTCCTAATAACATCTAGAAGAGAGTTGCAACTAAATATTGAGGAATTTACTTTTGAGTAAGTCTCTACTATGCAATGCAACGCACAAACAACTTACCTGCAGTTCAGTAAGCACAGTTTTATGCCTTTTGTTACATTCTATTTTCTCTATTCGTGTTTTCAAGTCTGCCAGCGTCTTGTCAAATACAGCACACTGCAAAGCGGCCAGTTTTTCTTCTAACAGTCTATGGATAACCTGCAAAAATATTTCACAAAAGAAAAAATAACATAATTCCCTAATTTGGAAGGCCAGAATACTCTCAACTCTTGAAAAGAACCATGCTGCAGATAAGACTAGGCAAGTTATACCTTGTTAACCAAGTATATTAAGTTGCCAATAAACACATGGTGCACAGCTAGGMAAAGTTTCTGCACCTTGAACTGTGGCATAAATCCTTCTTTGCCATTAATTTATTTCACTGTATCATGATTAAAATATAAAATATTACTAGAGATGCAAAGAATCATAACACCAGAAGGCATTTTCCTAAAGTTGTTTGTTTACACAAATTAACTTTTCCTTCTTATTGCTCCTTTAAGAGTCAGTCATAAAGAACAGAGATTAAAAATGTTCAGCAAAACTTCTTTTTGATATACATTTTTCCCCAAGCCAAAAATAGATGGAATGTTGCTTTTTTTTTTCTTTCAGAAGTTAAAAGGGAAAAAGATCATTTGGATTTCTGTAGTGTTTATTACTTTTTTCTTTTTTTCCTCCTAAAGCAGGACTACCGAAAAACAAAGTTTTCTTCAGACAAGACTAAATAAACAGTAAATATGGTTCATTTTTCTGGCTTGTGTGTTGATGGAGTTACGACATGCACTATTAACTAAGTAATAGAGTAAATACAAACGTTTTCCTTAAGAACATGAGTTTCTTCAGTTGCAGCTGATGCAATCAGATAGACAATTAACAGCTTTATAAAAATCTGCAAAACATCCCATCAATCATATTCTTTTTTGAGAGCAGATTTTCTTTAAAGCTCAGCATATAATAAAATCTGCCACATATAAACCCTTACCACAAAGAAATAGCTCCTTAGCTCAGATTGTTTCATACTCAAAATGGATCACAAGAGTTTAAACATGCTTAATATCTTTTACACATAATTATYGTGCCTCGTTGATGATATTTGGTCCCTTCTTATAAGTAGGTTTTTATGTTAAACCATCATTTTTATCTGGACTTGAATTGTGTCAAAAGTTTAAAACAAAAAGTGGGGGGAGAAGAGAGGTAGAGCATACAAAAGCAAAGATAATTCATTCAGAATTAGAGATGTTAAGAAAAAGGACAAAACTGCTTTTRTCATCTTCATTTTGCATCTCCACTCTACCTTTTGTAATTTTTCATCAACGTCTCTTCTCGCTGTAATTTTTACTTGGAGTTCTGCTTCATAGTCTTCTCCCACGTAGCGGCGGCGTTTGGAATGCACGCTGTCCATATCCTCCGATTTAGAGCGCTTTCTCCTTGACAGCTCACCTGCAACCATTAGAGACCATCACTTGTAAAAATCTTAAAAATCTGTAGAAATTATCCTAAAGTTTTCTTTTGGGTTTTTTATTCTTTTTTTTTTTTGGCCAATTTAGACATTCTTAGTTCAGAAAGAAGAACTTTTTTGGGGGAAAAGTAAGATACAATAGGCACCTTTGAGTTGAGATCTGTATGGGATGGATGGACTAGACAATCCCGAGGGTTCCCTTCCTACCTCAACCATTCTCTGTTTTTAATACCTGCCATCACTGAAATAAAGCATTTTTAACTTTGCATACTTCTTTCTGTGTGTTTCTCCTCTTCTTTTTGAGTCTCTTCTATTTCTTTATCTTCCTTCTCGGTCTCCATTCTTTCTTCCTCCTCCTCTTCTACAAATACAAGAAGAATAAAAACATGTTTTTTATTCATGCTGATCTATAAAGAGTCTCACAGATTCTTATTTTGGGTAGCAAACTTAAAATACCAATCCAAAACGATGCTGGAAAAGGAGAGAGAAATGACTMATACAAGACAGTGGGGATGCAAAGATGAGAAGCCAGAGGAAACCTTCAGAAAAAAAAAAATACATAAACTCCCGTAGACACAGTGGTGACTTAGCAATACCTTTCCCATACTGCTAAGAAGGTTATTGAAAAGGACCCCAGCCTTTATAAAGGTGGATGGCAGAGGATGAAGGCAGCATGCAGAAGTGGGAGAGAGATTTCAAGTAAACACAGAGAAAAACATTTTTCAGCATGTTTAACCCAACTGACCTAACTTGAGCAGAAGGTTAGAATAGGAACTTCTTGATGTCCCTTCCAAACTGAATTATTTTATGATTTGGCCTGATCTCCTGGCTTACTACCAGACAAAAATGTCTATCAAATTATTTCAACATAAAGAAAGATACTGACTTATTTTTAAGTTGAAAAAAAAAAAAAAATCCATACAGGATTTAACATTATAACTGCTGAATCCTGCATCCCTTAACAAACCTTCAAAAGCCTGTCAAAAGTATTCCTGTTTTCTCATTCACAAAATCCAGTGTCTAGAATGTGCAGCAGTTCAGTTTCTATCTGCTACATTAAAGGAGCTTCCTCCTAACATATTCAGCTCCAGTCTGTATGTATTTTAGACCTCCTAAATCTCTTACTGGATAAACAAAATTTACCATCTTCAGCATCTCTAGGATAAAGTACATTTTGCAAATGCAGAAGTACTTTTGCAGGAGCTCTCTGAAAGCCTTCCACTCTCCATTTTGAGGTAAACACCAGAATTTGAAAACCTTCTTTGCTTTCAAGGATTGCAAGAGCTAATTCCCTTACAACACAACCACAAAACTYCATGCTTAGTTGTTTAGCTTCCATCTGCATGTTCTGACTTTCTCTTCAGACGCCACTTTCTAGACAACAAGCCACATAATTTTAATTGTTTAGCATTTTCTTTACTCTTCTCATGTCGTTCTTAGCTGTACTACTAGACCTCAGCCTCTATTAACAAAATAAATAGAGGGGATGAATTTTCACCACTGTAAAGCCTAGCACCAAGGTGCCTAAAACACACTCTAAGTGTTAGCAGAATTAGAGAGAGTGTAGAAGGATGGGAGGGATATAGCCACAGATGCACTAGATAAAACTAGCTGTTCATCTGATCTAGAATCCTGTCTCCAATACCAAACTGCCAACAGCAGATGTCTAGGAAAATAAGGAAGAATAAGGGGGGGGGGGGGGAGTTCCAATAGCCAGAAAAAGATCTCTAAAAACCTTTTTTTTGGGGGGTGGGGAGGGAACAAACAAACAAACAAACACATGCTCTTTAAGAGCCTTTGGAATTTAGCCTTCATAGTTTGGACTGTCCTCAACAAATTTTTCTTCCACGGAAATCCAATCAACTGCAGAGGACACTAAACTCTTGGCAGCCACATTGTTCTACTGCACAGATTTCCAGTGGTTAATCATATATCACATGGAAAACCATCTCTTCTCAAGTGCTCTGATCCTGCTTCTCATGCTATTTGATACTGCYAACTCTTGTAGAGGAACAGACATCAAATATTTATTCCCTGCTCATTTTATCTGTGCCACTTGTGATTTGTAGATCTCTGTCAGAGTCTCCATCTTCTTCAGGCAGAATAATCCTAGTTTATACASCCAATCCCTGTACAGAAGTTTTTTCTCTGATCTACTATAAGGTAGTAAGTGAAGAAGCAGTAGAAGGTGGTGAGCAGACTGTGTGCAAGCAGGATGGACTAATGGKATAAACAGAGACCCTGCAGAGGCAAACGCTCAAGGCCCACAGCACGAGAAAAGGGGTCAACTAGAGACCASGTTCAAAAGCAGCAGTGGAGACTCSCAAAATGGAGGAAGTCACACTGCCATCCAGAGGAGGCCTGTGACCTCTAGCAACAGAATAAAGCCTTCTCTGTCTGTACATCTGTAATGACTAAACAGATGGAGTGCCCAAGGAACTCACACCAGAGGAACACGCTCTGTCAAGGCAGGCAGCAGAGGCAGCTGAAGCCCGCTGCCTGCCTGAAGAGGAGGCTGCACATGGCCACGCAGCAGAAGGCCACATGGTTCCTTAGCGTGCTGAACATAACTTCCTGCACCGGTGATCGATAAGCCAACTAGGAGAGATGCTCTGCTGAGTGTTATTTAAGATTTCTAAGACACACATTTTTCTTTCTCCTGGTTCCCTTCCCTCACCATTTTAGGAAGTTTCTGGAAGATTTTAMTTACACAACCATAGCATCATCACTGAGCAACCTCAGTGGAACACTGGCTTCAACTCTTAAAGAAAATCCGCAAAGCAAAGGCTCAAATTACTCAAGTTAAACTAAAGATCCTACCTTTTCTCCAATTAACAAGTACACATTTACAGGTAGAGATGAGAAATAAGCTTATCTCCCTTTATCTAATTACTTATTTAAAAACTGGAGACTCAGGATGCTTTCCATGTAGTATATTTGATGTTTGCAAACCTAGTTAAACAATAAATACTCACACTGGTGAAATTTAAGAGTACTAGTAAAGATTAAAAGCTCAAAATGGAGTATGTCACCAGCCATTATAATCATCTGAATTTCACATCCTCTAAAATTCATTACTTCATTGCAGTTCTTCAAGGAAAAGACCCCCATAAGCCCACCCAAAGACTTTTATCATCAGTTATTAATTGAGAAACATGTTAAAAGTGTGCTGTTKAAGACATGAATGAACAAAAATCAAGACCTCAATGATAACTATKAACTTAACAAAGCCTTACCTGGAAGACTGGACTTGTTTGTTAGTATCACTTCAGCATCTTCCTCCTTCTCATCACAAGCGTCCTCTTCGTCAGACAACACTAAGAAAGCCTCTTTAGGCAGAYTTTCATTGCTTTCCTGCTTGGAGGGTGAACCCAAGGAGTTGTCCATTTTCTCTTCTAAATCTGTGACTGTGTCATCTACTGGAAGCAGAGAACTTTTCGAAAAACAGCTCAGTTCATCTTCGGCAGCAGGAGCTAGCTTTTCCAGAATTGGTATAATTTCATCTGTTTCCATAGAATCCACATTCTCCAAGATACTTTCTYTCTCACTTGGCTCATCTACGTTTTTTGCAGTGGTGCTTTCTGAAAGATCTGCAGCGTCATCCCCTTCACCCTTCGGTTCCTGGTCAGCTTCCATACTGCTAGAGATGGCCTCTTCTCCAACATCATCTCCAGCAGCCACTTGCTCAGCTTTCTTGTCTTCAACAGGTAAATCAGAACTAACAATTAAGTCATTTGCTTCGCTTTTCCCTTCTGAAGAGTCACTAATATCACAGTTTAGTTTAATTTCACCATTGGATGGGATGTCACTCTTTCTTTGGTCCAAATGATTCTTTGTGTTATTTTTTTCATGTAAATCATTTTTATTGCTAGCARGCCCTCCGTTTTCCGCCTCACAGGCTAAAGCTGTATCATTTGTATCTCGATCTTGCTCAGAAATAACATTCTCTGGAGATAATGTCTGGGCTTTAGAATCTAGTTCATTAACTATGCTCTCTGCCCTGCTTTCAGGACTTTTGACATCCATGATTTCCTCAGATCCCGCTCTTCCTTCTTCRGAATTAACACACAAATCCACTAGACCATTGACATCCCTTTTGTCCTCCACACTATCTGTATTGCTTAAAGGGGAATTTATATTGGAATCTCCATTCTCGTGCTTTCCATTTAATAGTTTAACTTCAGTTGTCTTCCAAAGCTCCTCTTTAACCTTATAGACAGCCTCAAGTTGTTGTCGATCACTTACTCTCATTGTTTTTCGTGCTTTGAAGACTTTTTTCTGAGGTTCATCTGTGCTGTCCATCTTGGACCTTTAAAAAAAAAGAGGATCGTGAAGATAGTTTATTACAAATGTTCCGAAGTATAGCTGTAAACTGCAATAGCACACTTTAAAATAGAAGTTAAATAGTTAAACAATTTGCTTTAAGTGAAGTACTTGACAAAACTTTTTTGTCCTTACCCTAGACTGTTGCAAAAAAACCTCTGAATATGCTGAATAAGTACATTYAGATAAAGATCACTAGGATCATGCTATTATTTTAATTACATAAAGTAATAATACTATGACAAACCATTTTAGACCAATATGTTCCCAGTATTATTATGGCAGAACCACTTATCCTGAGGTTTCTAACGGGAAACAGGTACTAGGCTAAGTCCCAGCACGCTCTCTTCTTCTAAAACAYGCAAGAGACATTCTTGCTTATTAGTAGATACTTACTTTGTTCTTCTAAAGTATTTAAAAATAGTAAGAGTCCTAGAATGAGTGGCAAAATACTCATATCAAGTTGGAAAAACTTTAATAACTTGAAAGAATTTCTGAATTTGTGTCATTGCTGGGATGCATTCTTCCTCTATATAGATTTAAAAAACAAAAACCCACACCTTTCACTCTCCATATCAATACAATGGTCAACCAAAATTTTTAAGCATCTTTCTCTCCAACATGCAAACTTGTCTTCTCCTAGGACAACTATAATGCTCCTATATAAATTGATACTCATATATAAACAAATGAGTATCATATATCATAAATCTTGCAATTTTGTAGCTGAGTTTAACATTTTCCTTTTTCAACAGAAACTTAAATTTCTTGTCCTCCATATGCTTTTATTTATTCCAGTCACTCATGCAAATAATAGAAGTTACAAACAGATGCTTGAAAATTTGCTTTTTAAGCTTACTGAACATAAATTAAGAAATGGAGTTAAAACCAGTTTTACCTAGGAACATGAAATATTTATTAGAATTTTGCTGAAAGAATACAAAGTCCTTTTGTATTCATTTTTATTCAGCTCCTCCTTATACAACAAATAYAATGGCATTGGAATTCCAAAGCTGTTTTATTTTGGGTGATATSAACTCCTTTCAAGACTCAGTTTTAAAAGATCATATATAATAATATCTAGTAAAAAACAAGCAGAATCRCTCTAACCATAAAGACATTCAGAATCTTACTCTACCTTAAATGAAAGCTCTTAAGCCAGATGATGCTAAACAATTTAGCTTTACTGAAGTTACTGTATCACCATAAATTACTTCTATCCAGGATGTGACTTTTATCATATCCATTTTATCATGAACATTTTTAGCTGTGGAAATCAAAGTTGAAAGAGTTTGGAATAGATGAAACTGCAACAGCTATGGAAGATACCAACATCTATTCCAGCTCAAGCTATTACATCACCTTATTTTAGTGTGTATACAGCACTTCATTTTAGTTGCTTACGAGCTGATGAATCACCCACTCATCTCTTCCTAACTTTGGGCAGTGACTTTGGAGAGTGTTTATGTGGAATGGTAGGCAGTCCAAAATGACAGCTCATTTAAAGGCAACACTGTAAATCTGCTATCAAAGTCCATCAACACAAAGGAATTCCTTGAAATCTGAACTATGCTTTACAGCAACAACGGCAAACCTTTTTGGATAGCTGATGTCAAACGTATTTTTAAAAGCACCACTCCTCACTTTAACTGATAACCTGCTCAATCTGTTAGTCATGAGGTTGAGTACTTAGTTGCTGCCCCACTCTAAACCTAACAAGCAACATACTCTAAAAGTGCAGGAAAAGTTATTTCCCACTGCTTGGTGTGGGAATGCACTTTGGTCTCCCTTTGATTGTATGCCAGGATGAGACGCACAATGATCACCATGCTCCTCACTTGCCAGAGTGCACTTTGTGAAGAAGCCATTTTATACCAGATCTCAGTGAATCAGTAGGGAAGTCACAACTGCAGGAGTATAACTGCCCTCAAATTCAGATGAAGCTACAGTTACCCACAGGAACTGAAGAATCACAGAAATCCTGCCTGGCAGAGCACCCTGGCGGTCATCTAATCCAGCTTCCCACTCAAACAGGACCATCAGCAACACTAGATCAGATCATCTGTAATTTTTTTCAGACAAGTCTTAAAAAGAAAATTTATAATAGAGACTCCACAACCTTTGAGTAACCTGTTTCAGTGCTACATTTATCCACCATGTCATTTTTTTTTTCCAAATGCCCAACRTGAACTTGCCATGCTACATACAATTTATGATCATGTTTCTTTACCAACACTACAAGAGCAGTTTGGCTCTAACACTTCTGCAACCGATGTGGCCAACATTAAGCAGCTATTAGATTAATCCACTGCCTTTTCTTTGCCTTCGGTTTCTTCAAATTGGAAGAAGCCAAGCTTCCTCAAACTGCTCTTCATAGGCATGTGCTCTAGCTGCTGATCATTTTGGTAGTCCTCTGCTGGATCCTTACGGATTTCCTCATAAACAAGTAGTTGGGCACATTTTTTTTTTTTAACACTTCTGCATTCCCAAATAGAGCATTCCAAGATACTACAGCCAGTTATATAAAATGGAAGATCAGGATAAATGCTAAACCTTACAATCATGCAGTACTGTTCTTTAGGATCAGTAGGCTTCTATTATACCTAACCAACCTGTGCATGCCAAAATAAATGGGMAAAACATAAAGGTGTATGATTAAAAGATTGCTTTTTATACCTTTGTTTTCTATTTCCAATTAACRTAATATTCAGATTCCCTTATACATTATTTCAGTTCACTTCTGCACAATCTCTAATCCTTCTATTTGAGTAGTCAATGGTGCTTTCATAACACTTCAATTCACACCTCAGCAGTGGATAATGCAAATCTGCACAAAGACTCTGTATCAGCTCTGTTTAGATTCCCATCAGGACCAGCAAGAGTCGAACAAGAGCTTCTGAATGAGACTGTCTATTGTCACTTTGCCACTAGTAGGAGCAAAATATAACACCTGTAAAAACACTGATTTGAAAAGTCATCTTCTCTTTAAAGAAAGGGTTCTCTTGTTGCATAATTATTTCAAGTGAGATGACACATAAACTCCAGATGACTTAATGTATTTCCAAAGCTGTCTAYATGCTAAATGCAGTATCTTCAAACTCCTTCAGAAAGGAATACATTTAATAGTCATTTCAGCCCTGACCTGAAGTCAGCAGAATCACATGAAAACATCTAAATACTTCAGAAGCATGTGTGCACTCTTTGAAAGCACCTTTCTTCCCTAATCCGAAGAGATTAAAACAAAAAGTGAGTTTTTTTTTTTTCCACACCACTGGAAAGGTATTTATCAGACTGTCACATAATGTGACATGATCAGCACATTTAAATTCCACACATAGAATGCCTTAGAAAACATACATCAAAATATCTCTTTTACAGTCAATTTGAAAAGAATTAGAAAATCCCAAGCTTGACTAACCTTGAATAACTCCAAGGASTTGTAACAGGCGATCAGCTTGCAACAAAGCCCTCCATTAAAAGTAATGCTAGAATAAGGGGCCTTWGCATTCTTATTAGAGATGAGTATTTTATCCTCTGACTGCAATATTCTTTCATGAACAGCATTTTAAAGTCCTTATGCTATAAAATTCAAAATCCTATTTTTGCTGTGACCGGAAAGTATTACATCGCTAACGTATCCACAACCCAAAGCTCAAACGAATCACTTTCATAATCTCAGAAYGAAACTTAACAGCAAAGTAAAACTGAAAATACACTTACATGCTCTAATTTCCTCCATAATGTCAATCTTTCATATTTTTAACACAACACAAAATCTAGCAAATGCAGAGTAAATGAAAGATTGTTCCTTTTCAACTTTGTAAGTCGTTTACAAACAAACATAAGAATACCTTTTGTATATTCATGCATATTTACTCTTCTCTTATAGCAGAAAAAAAAAAAACGAATCAATTGTTTCTAATATATTTCAAAGTGATGTTTACTTTTTAATCTGGTATCATCCAAKATCTAGTTTAAAAACAAAGGTCTAATACAATGAACTCATAAAGAAAAAAAGCTCCTTATGAAATTCTATTGTTAAATTGTTTTTCAAGTAGCATATATGCATATTTTCACCCCACTCATGCAAATCATCTTTTGCAAACAAAGAACATCCAATAAAAGCTACTATAAATGATAAAATCACAAGCCTGGAAGAAGGTAAAAAGATGAAAATGAAACACTGGTTAGAAGTTAAATATCATATATCACTGCRGACAAGACTTAAGGCATTTAACTTCCAGCCATACCCACAAGGGAGCACACTGCAGCCAAGTAACAGATCTCATGTAAGAGCAGAGTAAAAGCAGAAACAAATAAATCACGAACCAGTTCAGGCAGGTTTAGTCRTAGCAGTGCAAGCCAATCACCAGCCATTTTATAATCCCTGCCTCCCATCCTTACAAAGGGCTGAGGAGGCAGCCTCGCCGAGCGCAGTTCTAGAGCGGGTTGCGCTTACTAGAGTCTCGCACAAATTAAGCATTTAAAAGACACCTTTAGTTTTAAAGTAATTCACCTAAATAGGCTCCTTACATATTTAGGGAACAACACAGAGTGTGCCTACATTGGTTATAAGCTTCCCTCATATGAAGCTCGGGCATTTTCCACAGTTTTTACATACTACGCGGCCAACTTGCAAAAAGGAAACACGTAGCAGGAGTGCCAGGCCAACTAAAGGACACCTTTTATTTCACAGAAAGACACTGATATGCTCCGTTACAAAATGATTCYTGCCTATACAATGTGTACAAGCATTATATTCAGTGAATAAGATRGCAGACTTCTTTAAAAAAATAAAGTTTACTGAAATGATCATCAATTTTGAAACACCAACACACACAAACATTGTGTATTTTTTTTTAAATAGCACTTAGGATAATTTCCTTCTCCTTTTTCATTTTAAGCTTGAAAACGATATATACTTCAGCATGAGAGAGAAACACACCTTCAGGAGCCTTTCAGTTGTAATTGTGGGTTTCCTTCTCATGACCAAACATACATGGCAAAGCCAAAACGTGCCAATGTAGCTGGCAATACATGAAGGACTCCTCTTGCAGCCTATTAGAGAGCTTTTCCTTTCCTTACCCACATTTTTTTTTTCCTGCAGCAACATCGCAGCTCTAAAGCAACAAAGGAAGGCATTAGCAGAGCTGCTGCAGATTAGCCTATAATCGCATGCTCATTGGAGCAGCCCAAGAGCTGCACAAAAAGTTGGCCAATCAGCAGGCAGTCTTCTGAATCCTGCCTGGTAACAGGCAACAGACAAAGAGAGGTCACGGAAATGTAGCGAGGAAGCGGGGGGGGGGAGGAAAGCTGGAATCTCAACCATAATGCACAATGGGCTTTGCATAATGTAACCAGTCTAGAACAGYATTTGCACAGGATTCCTAGAGTGTACACAGAGCTAGCCAAAAACACCACAACTACAAAATACTTGCCAAAGAACAGGAACTACATGAAGGAAGGAAAATAGGATTCTCCCCTGTGATCAGGAAAATCAGAGCTCAAATATGCAATCTCGTTAAAATTTAGCAGAGCCAAATTTTGAAATTTAAGAGTGCAATCACCGGATCACTCTGTTGCAGATGGAGAGTCCCAGAGAATAAAGTGATGAATAGAACCTGCCTTTTAGGAAGTGGCTCATAAAAAGCAGTTCTCAACAAAATCCTTGACAGCAAGGTTAATTTTAATTGTTGATAACTTATGGATTCATATTTTACACATATATATAAAAAAAGGGACTTGTGCTGAAATATTGCACCAATAATTTATTTTCATATCAGAAATATAATTTACGTTGACTTATTTGACCTGACTTAATGCAAGATGTACACCATGAGCGTATTAAAAAACACATATAATGGTGTCTTAATTTTCATGATTTAATACACTCATTCAATGATATATAGTATGTAGAAATAAAATCTTTTCTAGCATACCATGTAATTTTGGTCAGTTTCTTCCCTTTTAGACTAAAATTATGTTAACAAAGGAAGATTGTCATTTTCTGAGGAAAAAAAAAAATCAGCATCCTATTTCAGCTAATATACTCCAGGCAAAACAGAATTCATTGTAACTAAACCTCTAAAGTATATATATTTTTTAATTTAACATCCAGAATCTAATAAGGTGTTCGGTAGTTTGTAATTTAAAAAACAAGCAGCATTTTCCTCTGCAGAAGAATGCTGTAATTTTTCATTCGCACCCCAGAGGGAGCCTGCTAGGCCCTACCCTTCGCTTATATAATCTCCCCATAGGAAAAATGAAGTCAGCAGCCCCTTCGTTGTTACTGCACTGGGAAAGGATTCCAAGGCCTTATCTGATTGGCTCCAAGGAGCTTCTGTACGACAGCCAATCAGACTGCGGCCCCTGAAATCCTGCCCAGCAACAAACGCCCATGAGGCCATCCGCAAGAATTGAACCTGGCTATGAAAGCAAACAAGGGGGCCTACCGTACAAAGCGAGCAAAGTTTGTATTAAACCACCAGCATTATTTCCCACAAAGCCGATAAACTACCAGAAACCAAAAAGCTCTATTTTGCACTAACATCTAGAGGCTCACAAAAACATTAACCCATGACTGCAACAAACGACTGCAACAATCTCAATAAATACTCCCTGTAAAGATCAATTGTGATTAAGTRACGTGCAAGAACACTTTTAAGCAAAGATGGATTTACAGGACTACAAATTCTGTGGTGTTAAATGCTGAATCAAAAACAAAACAAAACAAAACCTGAAAGCCAACAGGGGGTTAAGTATTGCAGTTCTTAAGCCTTCCTCCCTTCAAGAACTAAGCAGTGCCTACAGTTTTCCAAAAGAAGCCTCAAGCTCTTCAACCTGTGCGAGACAATTTCTGCCTYGAAGACCAGGGGAATTCTCCACCACCCAAGCACCCAACCAAGCATTGAGGCCCGCATGTGTGTGCCTACTAAAAACACCTAACGCGTGGTTACAAGCTTCGTAAACCACGATAAATTACAAGTACTGTTCCAAAGTAGCTGTACGCGCTTTGGTAACTTACTTGACCAACCATGCGATCACACAGACTTGAGCTGGGCTCTGATATATTCAACACCACACTTGTCCTGTGCCCTCTCTAACTCCATGAGGAGGATATCACTCCCAATGGTGGCTCACAAGCCTGTTTCACACAGTAATATGAACACTCATGTTCTTTCCCACAAGGCTTGGCAGCTACTCATGTTAGGTCCCTTTACCCAACTGAGATGTTTCCAGCATTAATATTTTGAAGAACTTAAGTTTAGATGGTCTGGCAGGTATAACCTGATAATTACTATATATAGCTATGTATATAATAAATATATACATATTCTAAAATAATATATATATTAGAATATATACTATATTCCAAAAGAACTTTTAAGTAAGATATATATTCGACCCATAGATCATTTAGGTGCCTAAAATGCTCAACAAATTAACACAGGAACTTACAAGCTCTGAAGCTTGCTCCCCTAGACCAGAAGGGAGCTTTGTCTTTTTCTGGAAGCTATTTTTAACCACTATTTAATCATTAAACCAACAAAATTGTTTTGAGTGCAAATCAGACAGTGCAACACTGGTAGATATTGTGCTTTCTTACTTCCCGCAAGTGTTACAGATTTCAATTTTTATCAACAGCTCAAAACTTCAGCTTTCAATTCAGCTGTGAGATCTCCAAGTATGAAGTAAGTACTGCTGTGCCAAGTTTCTGAAGTAGCAAAACTGAATGTCTTTTTTTTTCCCCAGAAGCTAAAGCATTAAGCATGCTTCTTTCCATAAAAACATTTAAATTCGTTTTTATTCATTATTATACAGTTGAAGTGGTACATTTTACGATTTATCTGTGGGATATTTTTATTATAGTTTAAATACTACATGCCACATCTATAGCACAGGAAAAAACAAGTGTAATTATCCTTAAATAGCAGATAGAGATAATTATTCTAGGGCATTTACTGCCATAACTAAAAACTTATCCAACTTGTAATATCCCCCAAATTAAACAGATGAAAAAGCCTGAAAAATTATGTTAAAAAAAAAAGCGCAAGTTGTTTCATTCACACAAGTTTTTCCATGTGCTATAAAAATACAGTACTGTTTTATAGGTGGTAATTCAGACTACAGCTCTAATACAGCATCATCAATGTATGCAGAACCACATCAATTTTAAGCTAGATTTCTCTAAATTTGCATTTGGATAAAATGCAGTATGACAAGATTCTAATAAAAAAAAAAGATTTGCCTGTAACATTCTGCAATGTCTTTTCTAAATTACTCCGTGTATTACATAGACACCTGACTGTTGTGATGTAATCTGGAGCTTAAAACAATTTGCTATCAGACAGTTCATCCCTGAGTCTAATACCACTAATGATGCTCCTTGAGGTCACTTGTCAACTGCTAGAAGAAGAAATGGGAAGAACACTTGAACCCCAAACACTGTAAGAAACCCCAGAAGAGAATGCACCCAAGGACATATTTTCACTGCTGTTGCTGGGATATTATGAGAGAGTATGAACAAAACAGCAGGTGCTACTGGGACATCAGGAGTGAACGCGGACAAAACAGCAAACAGCAACTGAAGACAAAGATAAAGACCATGGTATCTTCAAGGTATTGGCTGAAACTGGGCAGTAGCACTAAAGCAGGGCCTTCTGAGCCAAGATGAGGCCATACACAGCAGTGAGTTACTGGAGGTCACTGAATGGACATGGAAAGATGACCACCAGGGGTCTCGAACCACCACCAGGGACCTCCAAAGGGACAGAGAGCACATGCACGTGACGGTGGGATATACTGTAATTGTATGTATGTACGATCATTCCAAGGCTTTAATGCATGTATAGAAAATGAGGAAATAGAAGTTTTAGCAAATGCATTTTAGGGCACACGCGATAGGTGGAGCACATCCCCGGGTGTGCATCCAGCACCGTAATAAAATGAACACTTGCTTCTCAATACTGTGTTCGTGCTATTGTGCTAAGAGGTTTATTCACCGTTTTGGTGACACAAAGGGTTAGGTAACCCTGAACAGTTACTGTTTGTCATGCATACACTTTTTTTTTTTTTTTTTGGCAGACATGTCTTTTTCTTTGTAGCAAAAAGCAACAATTTAAATTGCAACTAAAATATTGGCTGATTACTCAACTGTGGAACTTGCTCCTTCCCTAGGGAAGGTGCTTTTTTTTTTTTTGGGGGAGGTTTAAGTCGCTCCTGCTGCGTTTGTTTACTGCACTTGCTGGAACAAGCATTTCCAGCATAGAGGAGTCACTGCTACCTTACCAAACCCGATGCGAGGGGCCCAGCCTTCAGTTTCTGAAGGAGCCAGATGTTTGGGAATTTACTCTAAATTAAACCTAGTAAGGACTTCCTGAGATCTCTAGACCTTGGGGGCACGAAGCCTATTCACTCATTTTTCCAGGAAACAAGGAATTTTCTCRCTGGGATGGCGGGGGGCGTAGCTGGGAGGCAGCCCCTCGTGGGGCGGCTCCCGCCGCAGCAGGGCCCGCAGCCCCCGCTGCGGGACAGCTGCAGCCTCGCTCCCATTGGCTGCGAGCGCTATTTTGCATAAGCCAATCCGCGACTTGAGGCGGAGCCACCGCCAGGAGGCCCGTACGAATCTGCCTGGCAACCGGCTAAAAATAGACTCCCTACCAGGGCGCGTCATGGAGAACGGGCGGGAAAACGGGAGCGGCCCAACCGCACGGCAGGCGGCGCCGCCCCTCTGCGAGGCCCTGCGTGTGCGGAAACGGAACCCGTGGCACACATGTAGACCTGGCAACTCTGCTACCATTGGGGAGATGTAGGGGAGGCTTCACAAACGCAGGAGCTGAATCAACACGTGGCCAAAAGCAAACATGTTAAATGCTGGCAGTCCTTACTGTCTTTTTCAGAGAAACTGATATATAACCTGTGCACCACTTTCTCCTCATGCCACTGAGGAAGCATGTGAATTTTTAAGCAAGCATGAACAAACCTTGGTCTGTTTTATATCCCACGCCAGTTTGGTGATTTTATAAAAGCCACACTATGCACTGCCATTTCTGGAGCTGAACTTAAATGTGGACATTTATGCTTGATGTCAGATTTTCTTCTGGGAAGGAACTCCTGAATTGTTTTAGGGAAGTCGCATACCACCAGAGCTAGACAAGAATTCTCACATTTACACAAAAGGGCAACATGGAATTTGAAAAGGTTTGCAAACAACTAAGGAAAGAAATCCGGTATTAGATATGTTGATAGCAAAACCAGGTTGTAATACATTCAACTTTGAAATGGTTACATAGGCACACTGYTGATGTTACTCCAAATGGGATAATGATCTATATGTACTTAGCATTTTAATGTCTTCAATTGACAAAACAGGTATCTCCATCTACAAGTTGACATTTCAGTACTGCTGAACTGTAGGTGTGGGGTTCTGGTGGGAGCTGAACAAGGTAAGAGGCGTCCATACTTTTTGATCCAGTGTTCCTACCCCCAAGGTTTCTGCCCCTCTCATACCATCCTTTTCTAGTAATTTTTTTTTTAATCTAGGATATTTCATGGAACTGGGTTAAAGGAATGTTTAAAAATAATAAGCAGAACTGTAGAGAACAGCAACACATTCATGCGGGGCACTGTCAGCTGCCCAACCCAGTCTTCCACAGCCTGGGAAGTTCTGTTTGACCATATTCTATATGTACCCATGCAAATACCTGTATTTGCTAAAGGCTGCAGTGATTAGACAAGATGGGGAGGAAGAAAGGAGGCCAACACATGGTCAGTCAGAGCATTAGTAACAATTGGTGGCTCTTGAATGACTCTAGAAAACAGAACCTCARAAAATAAGGGAAAAAAAGAGATTTAAGTAAAAGGAGGCAAAATCTTACTATGACAAGTCATTGAAATAGCATTAGCAGAAGTATATTTTCTTGTAAAAGCTACAATTTACAGGCACAGTGTCTCTACTGTTAGAGCTATTTGTCACAAACATTGTTTAAGCAACAGTAGCTCACTCCATGTTAATAATTTTTATTAATAATTATGGTTCTTTGCCTACTAAACATTTATTCATCAAATGAGTCTAAATATTTTCAAATGAAAACAGAATAGTAGTTACTTAATATTCTAATAATATTAGGAAAAWTCAAAATGCCCATTTTCAGAGCTGACAACCCACTATATTGGCATGCAGTACAGTAATGCAGCTAGTGCATGTTTTTATAGTGATAAGCAGTCACTCCTCTAACAGATTTCAATGGCCATCTATCTACCAGGTATAAAATAGAGGAAGATTTATTTATCCCAGTAAGATTGTAGAGCCGCAGACTGTATTCTCTTAAGTCACCAAGAAGCCAATTATTTTTCTATATTTGCTACTAGACAAAGATTTTGTCACACATTTCAAACCCATAAATGCTTGTAAGAAAAACTACCAAAGATATTACCCAAACTGCACTTTAAATGCTTCATGAGACACATTAACAACCACAGCACACATTATACTTCAACTTAACCATGCTCTAAAGAAGGTCTGCAGATGCTCACAGATTGGGAGAACATCTCAAATTTGTTGCTGTATATAAGAATTTCTCATCAGAGAGTAGATATAAATACTGTCAAGCTAGCTGCAAGCATATTGGCATGCACCAAACCATGACATGCCCTACTGATTTCCAAAGCACTGGCTTATACCTCAACCTAACGTGTCATGTGGACTYGGTTATACATTCTACAAAGCAAAGTTATTCTCTACAAAAAAAAGGTAGAGAGGACCAAAGAAATGGCTTGAAAGTAATCACTCAGTTTTGTACTTGGCCCTTTAAAGTACTTTTTTTTTTAAACAATTTCGGTAGTTTTTAAATGAATACTCCCAAAATAGGCTTAGACTGTTTGACCATAAAGCTACACTTAACACTTGGGCCACCACAAGAGAGTAGGTCTTTAACTGTAAGTCTTCTTATTTACTTTTAAATATTGCTTTTGTGTCAGAGGAATAGTTGTGTGCAACAATCGCAATTCCCTCATATGTAAAAATGTTATTCTGAGACACCTCAAAAATAAGTKTCATAAAATAGCAGATTAAAAGATCCAATTTATCTGCACATTTTTAACTGTAGCAGATTCTTCAGTGATAAAAGGACCTTAAAAAACAAACAAAGCTTCTAGCCAGAATATAAAAGAGAAAGGGAGAGAAATTTTGCCTCTGTTCTGTGGACAAAATGCTAATGTGAATATTTATTTATTTATTTTTTTTAATTTTTGTCCTTGTTTTTGTAGTGGATAGCAAAGTATTATGACTACTATGAGTACCTGTCATTATACAAAGTATGAAAATCCATACTGTCTAGTCCCTTTGAAAAGATTTCATCAAAGCATCCTGTAGAAAGTATAAATATATTATGTATTAAAGAAAAAAATTAAGATTTCTTATATTCTCATGCATAAGTACATACTAAGCTTTCTGCCAACAAATCTGAAAGTTAACTAAGTCTCTTTTTACTAGCATTACTTTCTCACTTTACATTAGGTGACAAACATTACTCAGTATTATTGGTTGTATAAGTTTGGATAGCTCTATTTAACATGCAGCTATCATTTGTTAGCTAGAAGAAAACATCAAGTTTCTATCAAAATGATCATCACAAAGAGGACTAGTACATCAATGAAAAAGGTCAGAGTGCTGAGAAAAATCCATGTCTAGATTGCCAAATCCTTCATCAATGTCTCGACTGCCAAATCCTTAAGGCAATATAACTACTGAAACTTGAAATCACTTAGTCTAAAGCTAATTACATAAACACAATTTGCAAAATTCACAATTCATAATAATGATAATCAAAGAAAACTGCCATTTATGACAATGACCAACGACCTTACAAGGTAACAGATTGTCCCAAAACTCAAAATTCTCTAACAGAGGCTTGACAGCATTAAAAACGTGCAGTTCTCTCACTGTATTACCAYTGCTACAAAGACAAATAATTTCCTTGGCCTTATTCCCTAAAATAGAAATGGAATTTCCTAAATTCTCTAAAATAAAATGGACATGTTAATTGGAAACTCCATTTATATATGCATTAGGAAAAAAAAAATCATGCCCAAAGTGAACATGCAATTGCATTTACTTCTAATATGCTTGGAACTTTATGACTCCTTGTGGGAAAATTGCTCAAGAAAGGAGAATTAGAGAAATACTAGGGCCTAGAAGAAGTTACGCCATTACAGAGGCTTGCTTGACGTGAGAGCCAGTTACCGCTTGCAGAATGGTTGGTATGTCTAGAATCTACTTCTCCACAGACTCCCCGGGCAACACAGGATGCCCTCCTAGCATGCACTAATGGGAGTAAACAAACAGTGGAGCAGAATGGAGACACCAGAGTTGGATTCCCTGCGCGACAGTGCCGCGCARCTGATGAGTGACTGGAGGCTGGAGCGGAGCGCAGTCACCGCGGCCAAACTCTGTGGGACTCCCTGCAGAGCTGGCAACCTGGKCGTACCACACAGCTGATAAGGCACCATAGTACTGTAGGACACCTGGTGCTGGCCMACAATGGTGGCAGATCAGTCCCTCCCAATGGGCTTTGCTCAAACTTCTCATTCTAATCTCTATAACAGCAATACACAAACCCCATYCCAAAAGTTACCCGCCTCTAAGGAAAGACCACTCCCCACTGAGTATGTTCTCTAGATTTTTGATTGACTCAAGAGACTTTTAAAYCAATCAGTAACGAAAGTAAGTATGACTAGATCAAGCTCCACCTAAATGTAAAAGAAAATATATAAAAGGTGAACGGAAAAAGGAAGAAGGAAGAGGAGAGAGGTAAGACTCCATTGTGACTTCTGGATCAGTCAACAAACTGAACCCCTTTTCCTCTGCTCGGGTCCAGACGTTGCATGCAGAGACTCCTTGAGGTTGAGAGTCCTCTCCCATCTTCTGAGGTGAGTGATAATTGTGCATTTGTACACTAGGCACTAGCTAAGAACCCCACACTGTAGTAGACAATTCCTGTACGGACATTGGAAATCTGCTTTGTAAATGTTGTATTTGAATAGATCATATTTGTGAACTTGACYGCTTGTTTTGAAGGCGATTGAACCTACAGTCGACAGACTGTTTGTGAATCCAGTATTGCCAGAGTGGGGCCTATAATTACCACGGTATTTGGTGTCCCTATTAAGAGATGAGTCCAGCTGCCCTCAGTCCCTCTAATCTTTGAGGATTAGCTGGAACGCAAGGGGATTCATTTCTTACCAAACTTGCCCTCCCCAGCTTCAAACCTCAACACTCCTGTACGAAGGTGGTCTGGCAGTCCCTCCACTCTATTTATCTAACCTTGCAACATAGCAGGGAGGTTTAGAGGCACTTGTTTTACTGATGGAGAACTGAGCCACCGAGAAGAATGCTAACTGGTATACCTAAAATTGGACAAAAAGCCTGGATGAAACATGAAAACAAAACAAAGCAGAAATAAAAAAAGCAATTAGCAACTCTTGGTCATTCCTCCCCTTAACTACGGCTACATTTCATTTATGTCTTGGCTTAGTTAAAAGTTACTATAAAATACTTRTAAGATCAGGTCTCACATTAGACTAGATCCTTCTAAAGAAAAGAGACCATTATGAGTGACACAGTTTTGGAAAATCGGAGTGGCATATACCATTTTTGCCTATATCCTTAATATTTGCAAACTATTAGCACAACTTAAACATGTATTTTTCCTCTGTCCAGTATTCAGTTATTTTGACAAATATAAAGAAACTATGAAAACATCTTGATACTTGGTACAGTTATGAAGAAGAAAGGACACATCCAGGATTGTATTTGGCAATGTTTTGTGACAGCTGTTGATTTGTAAACATTTGTGGGGTTGTAGCTGCAATTTTGCAGAAGGAATCCTACATCCCAGGCTACCAAGGCTGAGACTGTTATTTTTTTTCCTTCTTTCCACAGTGCTTAAATCAATTGGTGCCCAGTTCCTAAGTCTATCTTAAAATGACTGAGGGCTCCTCATTATTCTACATAACAATTGTTAACATTAACAAACCTTTTATGTTTGCTTTTACAATTGTTAACATTAACAAACCTTTTATGTTTGCTTTTATCGATATCTAAATCATTGAGGTGCTACAAGGGCCAGGGTGGGAAGTGTATTAAATTCATAACTACGTAACAGTCCATAGTGTAATCACTACTACCTTTTTAAAAAAGTTTCAAGGAATGAAACCTGTGGTAGAATAACCAGATGAAGAACTGTGATCTGTGTATTTTCCATGGTAAACACAGGCACGTAGAGTGAATCTTCTGTCCTTCAAAGAAAGTCATTTGTGCAAGTGATCCAAATAAACAATTTTCATTTTTGCTACTGGACTGCATCTTCTCTGGGACAGGATACTAAAAGAATTGCAGGGAGCAGCAATCTGAACATGGACATGACTACCAGAGATGCAACATAAGCACTTAAACTTGCTCTTCTCTGGTACTGCCAAGAACAAAAAGGCAAAATGAAAAACATCTATTGCTGTTCATGCCCATTTCAGGCCAGCACAGAAACATGACTAGGAGGAAGAAATAGCAAAAGCAGACAGGAAAACAAGTATACACACAGAGAAAAATCTGGAAGTTGAGGAGGTTCCTTTTAGAGAAATCCTTTCAGGCGATCTACTAATAAGTTATGGCAAATGAACAGAGGGTACATCTGTTCAGCAAAACCAACATGTCTTGGAGAAAAGGCAGTCAAGTGGCTTTCCATCTTGTCCATTTTCTGGTTGTAATTAGACTTTTAACTAATGGATCTAGTTTTATTGTAAGGAAGTTAAAAKTCATGTATTTAGAGTGGAACAATACCCACATATAGTACAAGATCAGTTTGAAATATGCAGAAGCAAACTTCTCTGTAGTTGCCTACCATCTGGGAAAAGAAAGCAGCTTGCCCAGCACCTCTAATCGGGTATGCAAAAAGCTGATACAACCAAAATGAGACTCTGCTCCCGAAATGTCATTTCTTGTTTACGTGATACAAGCTGCAAAGAAGTCTATCAGAACTGAGATAATGAATTCCAAGTATGTGACTTTGGTCAACCAAAATATTAAAGCTTTATTTTGCRTCTTATTTTGTATCTTCTTGAGTTCCTTTTTTTGACTGTTCACCATTCTGAGATGAATATGATGTATGGATATGATGGCTATGGTATACATACCATTAATTCAGTGCATACTAAGGATAAAAATATTGAGAAATAGACTTGAAGACGATGCAAGGAGTGCTAAGCTTAACAGGATCCAAAAAAAAAAAAAAAAAAAATCCTTGACTTGTATTAAGCAGTTTAGATGTGAACAGATAAAGGTGGCAGTTTTAATAGCTTAGGGTGAAGCAGGCCTACTGAAAAGCACGGGTATGTTTCAGCACTTTTATGTTTTTGTTCAGCAGTATTCTACATAAGCTAGGCAAATTTGATGTCAAGTGAAGCAGCATCATGCTGTTTTAAGATACATTGCAAGGCTTATTAACCTTCCCCTACTAGCATGGGGTCTTTATTTGCAGAAGTCTAAACTGGGAGGCACTGAGCAACTACAAAATTTTTAGATTCCTGTCAAAAAAGAAACACTTTTAATGTCAAGAAATCAAATGGAATAACTTAAAGGAGACATGTGAGGAAGTGGAATGCAATGCAATTTTTGTAATAAGTTCCTCTCAGCTACAAAGCTTATTGATTTTGTTAAGAAGTACTGCTAAGGTTCCCACCAATTCAGATTGTGTTTCTACACAAAAATTTAAACAGCCACATTCTATTTCCTCATCTTTCTTTTTAATCTGAAAAACTTCAGAAGAATGTTCAGAAGAGTTCAAAAGCTACACAAAGAAGAAAGTGGTTTTCAAAATGTGTTTGCAATGCAAAATCTTAAGAGTCAGAAAAAGACGAAATGAGGCTGCTACCAGTAGGGGTTTCCAGAACCAGCCTAAGAATTCACAATGCAGCTGAACAAACGTATAGCAGGGAACACAGTGCAAGGATCACGGGAGACAATTTAGACTAATGCAACTAGGGAGAAAAAGAAAAAAGTTATCTTCAGACACCATAATATATTTTTTCCACWTCTCTTAATGTACTAATCCAGTAACTAATCCACTATAATCCTTTATCAAATTCCTTGAACGGTTCAAGGACCAGAAAAAGTAGAGTTTATCATTAATCAAATACAAAACGCAACACCAAAATATTAAGTATTAGAATCCAAAAGGAAAGAATCTCTTTGCTTCTGTGCATTTGCTTGTAGTTTTGTTACCGTCTTGTTGCTCAACCGTCCCCGCCAAAGGGACAGTCGAAGATTTACCAGCGTCTGAACGGGGAAGAGATTATCAAAGTATATGAAGAAAACTGGCTGCCTTAGACACTCTTCCCCAGCCTCACTTTGTTGTTGTCGGCACTTGCTGCGTTTATTCATCTGTGGCCAAGACAGAACCCCCAGAGTTGCTAAGAAACACCTCTCAGCTGCAGCTCGGTTTTGACGTTTACCATTTGGGAATACTCAGTGGAACCTAAGGCACTTTTAATAACTTCATCTTTTTTCCTCTCTCCTTTTCTGAAGATCTCTAATGCATTGATTAAATAGCATTACATCAAGTGAAAAAAGAAAAACTAGCTTCTCTCAACTGTTACATGATGCAGTAGAATTTTCAAGCACCAGTCAACAGTTTTCCTTTAAAGGCACAAATCAGCCTACAGAATTCATCTAAAAGTTAAATTACGCTGTTTTGATAATCTTGAACCAAAAAGATCTGTCTCCCAAGTCTGCACATGATGCTGTCAAAAGTCAGAGCTAGCAAAATACAAGAAAAGTGGGTAGAGTGAGAAGTGGGAAGGGTCATTTTCATCTCTCATACTTTTCTACATACCTGTGTTTCTTCTACAGATGAAATATATTTTGGAGTGTTTCTGTGTACTAAGAAATACCTATGAGAGTGTCACAAAAGTCCCACGGAAAACTTCCATCACTGTTCTGCCTTTTCTCCTTTCAAGGCAGCAAGAACAGAAAGGAGGAAACTTTAACAGTAACAACAATAATGAAGATTTCAAACTACACCATAGTTCCTGATGCTCCTTGAGGCACATTATCCACCTGTGAAATGGGACTGYCCACATAAAAGGTACCGTGTGGGGGAACGCCCACAAGCCCAAAACTACAAAAACCTTCTATACTCTAGAATCCACCTACTTGCACAAAGGGCTGCATTTGCCAAACCATCATTTAAGCCAGCGATGCTCRCTCTGGATTGGTGCCTTGCAGGGCAGAAGCCTGTGCCTCCCCACACGGTTCTGCTGCTGCTTCAGATATAGAGCCATTCTCTCAAAAGAAGAAAGGAGCCTTGCAGAGCTCTAGCAACACAAGCAGCAGCACAACTACCCCRTTCTATCTTACATACCTTATATTCGCACATACGTAGAGAGGCATTCTTCTGAACTCTCTCCTRACCTTATTAAGCAGCATTTAAGTACTAAAAAGCACGCACGAGTGTCTTGTAATATGAACTTTACTACGAGAGCGGTATGCAGTATTATTTCCCTTTGGACTGAGTAAGGATTGAGGAAGCACGAAAGGATGAAATTGTAATAATTAGAAGTAAACTATTCAGATCAGAGGTATAAATATAGCTATAGCTGTATGAAATAGTAAATGGAATCAAGCACACTCCTATGAYTACAGCTCTCCAAATCACAGCCTTAAATTGAGAAGTGAGAAAAAGCAACTGCTCATTTAACTGTTCAAAAGGAGAGATGATCAACCCTTTGTGTAGTGTTACGCACACATCCCAATGGCGAAGAATAACAAAATACTGACCTACTAGGAACTTCACTATTGGAATCTCTCATCTTGCAATATTAATCTTTATTAAAGATATTGCCTAGAAAGCTTTATTTTGAACTGGAAAGAAATGGAAAGTCATAGGAGGTTTCAAAGCAGTATCACATGGCCAAGTGAAACTGTTCACAGAAAATGAATTTTCATATTTCATACGTAAGTCAATCTAGTGGAGGGGTTTCTTGTTCTACAGTACAATCTGCTGGGGGATTTTCAGCCAGGGTACAAAGCAAGAGATAAATCGAGAATGAACCAAGAAGTTTACTCATAAAGAAACTGCACAATCTATTTTAAGTCTATTACAACCTTCCTTTTTGTCTTGGGATCTTCAGTATCAGAGAGGCATACATCAACTGTATCTCCAAGAAAAGAGATGCACAAACACTTCTGAATATCGCTAGAAAGTATGAATCTGAGGATATCACCTTACTGCAAAACTCCTCCCCCCCCAAATTACTCCTTGAAAGGAGGATGTTCTTCCTTTTCTATGAACATAACATTGCTGTTGCATTGTCAGTACCTGAACTCTGACGCCAAAATACATTACCTGGCACAGCAGTCAGAGAGACCCAGAACATTTCCAAGGAGTTCCTCACAAAGACAAGTATTAAATGAGTTTAAAAGATAATGTAACTGGATTCCCAGCCTCAGCTACAAGTAGGGGTGCCCAAGTTCCTTGATAGGGATAAAGGATGGAGACTCTGTTCCATGCCTCATCTTTCCAGCCACTTCACAAGAGAGGGTCTGAGATATTTTTGACTGACATATTCAAACACTATCTCTCATTTAGACATGGTCTGACTTTWAAAAAAAATGTTTTGCATCATCCAACTGCAAAAGTAAGTCCCCAAAATCTGAAGAATACTTTCAGCAACATGTCTTTGATAAAAAGACATTAGTTTGATAAAAACACTTTAGTTAGTCATTCTTGTAAGTTCCTATTGACTCAGGTGCTGCTGAAGAGTGTGGATTTCTGTGATCAGTAAACGGCAAAGGAGCTTTAAAATTACTCTTAAGAAAGCTGGTTACAGACAAAGGATGATCTCACATGGATTAACCTTTCACTCCCTGGTCTTTAGAAATTAATTGTTAAAACTGCTAAGTAGTTGACTTGCAAAGTCAACTTGGCAACTTTACAACAGTGCTAAAATGTTCTACCACATAAACAAAGGCCTCWACTTTTCACCTGAAGGAACCACAGGCTTCAAAGGAGATCCAGGACAACTTTAACTTCCCAAAGTATATCCTTATATGTTGACCTAGGATCTTCACTCATAACCCCAATGAGGTTTGCAATTATGCAAGATGCATAATACTCTGAAAAAAAAAAYCTCGTCTTTTAACCTCCCATCCAATATCACAATTTTTAATTCTTTCCTTGTGAAATTCTTTCCAAACAGCATCATCAGTCCCTGTTTGCAGCAAGTCACAATGCTCACCAGGCACGAAGGTGGCAAGGACCTTGCAGACAAAAGGAAGAAGTCAGTACCTTTTACTGATGCAGCAAGAGGCAATTCTCTGTAGGGCCTATTCATAGAAATGGCCAAACTTACTTACAAACAAACTGATCAAGCACAAAGGCAGACAGCTGTCAGCCACTCTGTGCTACTTTGGCTTAGTAACGTTCTAGATCTTTAAACACTCTAGAATCTATCTTAAAAGACAGAAAATGTGGGGAGCAGCACTTCCCTGTGAGGTAACACTGGGCAAAGGAACGGTTTGGAAGAAAACCTCATTTRCCAGCTATCTTTGCTGCTGACAAGGTGTTTCAAAAACAGGAGGGATGACAAAGAACACTCTTGTAGACAAATTAAAATACTCCATATCATTTACCTGGGATGATAGGTGCTAACTTGGTGGACTACAGAATATATTTAAAGATAAAATCTTCTTGAGACCTGTATCACTCAGAAAATGGGTCCAGAGTCCCACTTCTACTGCCAGAGTTGCCTCCAGGAAGAGAAAGGAGGTGGCAAGCTCTTATGGAAGTAAGGAAAAAACAAACAAAAACACATTTCTTTCAGCAACAAGGCCATTGCTTTAGTTGCTACTACAATTCTTTAAAAATAAAGAAAAAAAGACATTACAAATTCAAGAAGTACTGTGAATCTGGAAGAAAGATTCACAGTAGTATACAGTACAGAAAGAGGAGCTGCTAGTTGAGGTTGACGGATCCATTCTTTGGCATTGATTTTGCCAGAATGGTCCTAAAATGTTTTGAGTCTGGACCTAAACACAGTGTTCATGCTATAATGAAGAAGCCTTCAGCATTTTCAGCTGTGGTTCATATAGGAGCTCTACAAGACCTCTGCAAACTCTTTTTCTAGAGAGCTTAAAATAACTTTAAAAAGAAATCTCTAATTTTACTATTTGGGGGAGGGGAGATAAATCAGTTTGAAGCAACAATCCAGAAACACCATCACCATAAAAAAAAAAAGACAGRGAAAATTTATGCATCTATTTCTTATGTCTTACAAGACTCATCTTCCTAAAGTCCATGTAAAATTATATATGGGAAAAAAAGGTATTTTCATAGAGTCACTTAGGACAGAGAAATGTGCAAATGTCTTCAGCTTTTAGGTTGAGACTTCATGCAAAATCATGAGGAGAAAMGGGAATTCTTGCTTGCAGAAAGACTGGGAAACAGCTGGGTACATAACGAAAGGAGACCTATGAATCAGAATGAATCAGAGAATCACAGAATGGTTGTGTTTGGAAGGGACCTCTAGAGATCATCAAGTCCACCCCACCCTGCTCCAGCAGAGAAACCCAGAGCATGTGGCACAGGGCGGCATCCAGGCAGGTTTTGAAGATCTCTGAAGGAGACTCCACAACCTCTYTGGACAGCCTGTGCCAGGGCTCTGTTACCCTCACAGGAAAGAAGTTGTTCCTCAAAGGGTGATGAAACTTCCTGTGTTTTAATTTGTACCCATTACCCCTTGTCCTGTTGTTGACCACTACAAAGATGTGTTTGGCCCCCATTCTCTTTATATTCTCTTCGCTGGTATTTGTACATGCTGATTACGATCCCTTCTCAATCTTCTCCATGCTAAATAGGCCCAGCTCGCTTAGTCTTTCCTCATATGAGAGATTCTCCAGTCCCTTAATCATCTTGGTTGCCCTCCTCTGGACCCTCTCTAGAAGCTCCACATCTCTCTTGTACTGGGGAGCCCAGAACTGCCCCTAGTACTCCAGGTGTGGCCTCAGCAGAGCTGAGGAGAGGGGCAGGATCCCCTCCCTAGACCTGCTGGCAACACTCCTYCTGATGCAGCGAGGATCCCATTGGCCTTCTTGGCCATGAAGACACATTGCTGGCTTGTGGCCAGCAACTTGYTGTCAACCAGAACTTCCAAATATTTCTYCAAGGAAAGTGGAGTTCCATCTTTTTTAACCTAGAAGTCTTCTTAAGTGCCAACTAGAAGTGCCAGCTGTCCCAGAAGTGGACAGTGTGAATAATACTCAAAAAWGTTGCCACTGACAAGTGGTATCAAAGTCTCACAGGAAAGCCATGTTGAACTGTGAAGATTTAATCTCAGTTGTAACAACCCCCAGGAAGCCTGCCAAATGCAGAAAGCAAATGGAGACTCTCTGAAGAAAAAAAAAAAAAAATAGGCAGGTTCAGTAAACGAAAACCTCTATACCACTAAACATGAACTGTAAACAAGGATTATGTGATGTGGAACTCTAGCTCTGTATTTACCAACCACTAAAAAGGGCACAGTAGATCCAACCTATTGACCATTTTGTATTGAGGTAGAGAGTACATTTTCAATTAAGAATTCTATCCTGATTTTGAAATTTTGCTGAAAATAGGAGACTTCACTGTCTTCACTTGCATCTTGTATCTACACTTTTTCCCCCTTCTGAAGTTAAAACTTTCTGATTTATTCTGAAGGAAGTTCCTACACAGGTTGGAACTTTTGCCTGCTGAATCTACCTGCAAGCGTTTGGTTRGCCAATTCTTGCGTTCTCCTGGAAAGGACTATGAATTTACCTTATCTCTAGTCCTCAAGGTGTTAATTTCTTTCAACAGCAGCAGACTTCAATACACATCATTTGTTTCCTCTCCCCATATCCCAAGCTGTTTCCTGATCACTGTGTGGATAGTAACTCCAGGTTGTCCTCTTGATTCTGCATCAAGTCTGCATTTGTAATGATAAACTGATAAAGGTCAGTATTAAACCTAGTCATACCCACTTGTCACCTGAACTATTCAGAGGCCTTCTCAGGGAAGAATTTCTCTAAATAAATAAAAGGAAGAAAGGTTAATAGATTGGTTAATGAAATGAAGAAAAGCTAATAGAAGTAATTGAACTAGATAATCTCCCTAGGTTCCTTCTAACCTAAATGTTCTTTGAAAGTTGTCACTAACATCATGAAAAAACTTGTGCAGCCCCAATAAAGATGGTCTGCACAAGAAAGCATTTATCCATAAGGGATAGTAAAGAACATGCTTGCTTTAGAGAACAAGCATTCTTAATAATTGTGTTTTCTCCTTGGTGATTATGCAAATTATTGCAAGTCTTCTCTCAATATTCAAGTTTGTGAATGTGCCAGGGAAGTGTTAAAAGTTCCTTTTTTTTTTTTTTTTTCTCTCCCCCTCTATTACTGATAAAAACAATAACAAAGCATCCCAAGTCATCTAACTACGACACTTTGTTTCTGAACACCAAGTAAACTCCACTAAGGAAATCATCTAAAAAAATGACAGGAAAAAGTTCAA
This sequence comes from Nothoprocta perdicaria, assembly GCF_003342845.1. Taxonomy (NCBI): domain Eukaryota; kingdom Metazoa; phylum Chordata; class Aves; order Tinamiformes; family Tinamidae; genus Nothoprocta; species Nothoprocta perdicaria. Next base: position 325,840 of record NW_020455484.1, read on the forward strand.
TATCGATATTACCAAACTCCTAAAGTACACTTCCCACACAACGGATAAAACCTTCCAAATGTCGTAAGGGCAAGGAATGGATTTCAAAATGATTTGACTATTCTCCTGATTGGCAAAACTGTGGGTGTATTCTTCAGAGTTTAAGCATCTTTGATGCAAAGACTTCAAGACGGGCATTTAGACATTTGCTTTGATTAGTGGAGATCCTTTATTGTGGGCAGATGTGTTCAGCCTTCATCCAAGTATAAGATTTTAGACCTAGAGATCCAAAAATTGCCATCAGTTTCCTTTCTCAACTGAGATGCAGTGGAGCTGACGCTACTGGCATGAAGCAGCTCTGGTTCGCTTTGAAACCTTGTAAGAAAGATGAAGGGTAAGGAAAGCAAGTAAATAACACTGAGCTTGACAACTTATTCCTTAGAATACTCTTGGCAACTCCTTATTGCCACAGGAGCCACAGAAGAGCAGAGCCAGAAGAAAAGTCTGTTCAGATCTTGTGGTCTTTCTTTGTAGGCAAGGAAGAACGGCCTTCAAGTGAAGGGTATATTCCAACTCAAAGGCTGCCCATGMTTCTCTACTCTTCTGAAAGAAAATGTTGAAAAATATCTGCTYCAGTCTCAATGCTTTGGAGGACTTGTCTCTCGGGGTAGGATAAATCTATACAGTCAAACTTAAGTAAAGACAAAAATCATTTTTTTTCCTCTTTTCTTGGCTTTCTTTTATTCTGAATCCCATTTGATTGTACTGASACAGTGAAAAGGAAGATGGTCCTCAAAAGGAAACATTTCAATTGCCAGTAGCCTTGACAGTGTAAAGTTGTATATTCAGTCAGACTAAATGACAGTGTTGAGAGAGAACCATCTTGCAGCACACCACAACTTCTACATATTTATAGATTTTTCTCACCATTATTCTGCATGGTCATAGATTTCTATAGATTTATCAACAAGACMAAGAATGCTTCCCAAACCAAAAGCAGCAATATTAGACACAAACCTCTCCGAAATAAAAACACTTCTCCTCCAGAACTCATGTTATTGAAAATAATCCTTTTTAAATCCTTTAAAAAATACAGGCTTTTCCTAAAACCATCAAAATTTGTTTTACAATTACTGTATGTATTTGCAGAATTCTTGTCACTGATCCACATGCATTTCTGCAGAGACATCTCCTACAAACCCATTCCTCAGTGAGTCATTCCCATCCTTATGCCATCTGTATTATGTTGGTGGAACTGACTGTATGACACACAAGACCAGGACATTTTTTTTTATTATGCCCTTGGAGGAGGACAAGAGAGGGAAGATGTCAGCCTTTCAGATCAGTTGTCCAATCCAGCTTCTTGATGTGGCAACATAAGGGCAAGATTTAGGAACATGGTTTAGCTAAAATCAGCAAGTTACAAGGGCTGCTACAAAAATGCTGTTCCAAAGCATTGAAAACCTTGGCAATCTCGGCATTCGACTTCCAGCTTATTCTCAGTTTGTTCACCAATGTGTCAAGTTCCTTGMGCTGTGCATTAGGTGCATTTACCATAACTCAGGTGCACAAAAACTTTGAGCTCAAGTTCCTTCTTCCTGCATCCACTTCTCCCAGTGCTCAACAGTAAACACATAAAAGGAAAACACACACTTTGGGCTCACCAAAGTTATTTTAATGCCACAAAGACACCCAAGCTGTTCAATGTTATGAAGTGTTTAATTACAAACCAAATCCGGTAACATATAGCTCAAGAAATTGCAACTACCACTAAAACTTTTTGAACGGTTGCAAATTTGCATTTGGAGATGACCATGAAGATGACCTCATGKCACCTGTGATCCACTTTTGGACCTTGATGTGGGCAGGTTCTTAACAGTTCTGTTCATCATGGTATTCCAAGGGCTGCCCTGAAAAACACTTAAACCACTCATCTAGTTTCCTTCGACTGCTTTGAAGTCATCAGGGGACGGTCAGAATTCTGCTGAGAGGTAGTGAGGGTCTCCAATTCCAAGAACTGAATTTTAAAAATACCATTTGGCACCAAGGAGCAATCTGGAAAAGTAAGTATTGTGTTTTTGAGGCTTCCTGCATTCAAAGAGTCTTTATTCCGAGATAATCAATAACAAGACTAGGCATAGAGGCACTCTCACCAAAAATGAAGTCAGAAGGCTCAGATTGAAACATGAACTGTCAATGTGCTTTATCTTGATCTACAGATGTTTTTCTGCTTCTTCGTTTAGCCTTTTCCAGTTTTTCTGGAGAATATACTTATTCAAATGGAGGTACGTGAGCTTTCTCTCAGAGATCCGTAATATTGGTACATACATAATCTGGACATTCTCCAGGCACTTGAGTGAAGGTGAGTACATRTCAAATGGAGCATTGAGTTGTATCCTTTCTCAACATCCGTGAGTCTGAACGGACTTATAAAGAATCAGGCTAAACCCTGGCATAGTGATAACAAAAGATCCAGAGATTCCAAAGCCTCCATATGTCAACAGAAAAACATGGCTAGCAAAGATACACACCAGGCTGTTATGACACTGCATTGGAGTACTGAAAGCAAATAAAGTAGTGAGCAGAACAAGGCGACGCTGGGATAAGAAAGCAGCAGCGTGCTGCTTTCTCTATACCGTTTTGGACAGCTGAGATTTCAGGACAGGTTCATACCTGTTTGCTGGCAGGACAATGTATGTATTCCTTTGGATGCAGCTTTGGACAAAAAGATGATCAAATGACTTCCCTGCAATGACATACACCCAGGAAGTTGGGGTGAGGAAAGARAGAAAAAACAAAATGTGTGATTGCCATGATGCTCCTTTCCCAGTGACAGGGTGGGGAGAGTTGCACTGACATCTTCCCTCATCATTTATTATTATCTTTATCACAAGCTACCTGAACTAGAGTCACAGTTATCCTAAAGATGATTTACATTCCACTTTAATTCTACTAATAGTCAACAATTTTAGCCCTTGTCAGGTAGCTGCATCTCCTGTCCCAGTCTTTCTTGCCTGAATAAACAGATGTTTATTTTTCTGTCAATTACATTGCCCAAAAGTCCACCCTCACCCCCAAAAGAAATTGTAACAGTTAAAACGAGAAGAACCTTGCCTCTTTCTCCCAGTAGGATACATTTCCTTACAAAACCAACCTCAAGATCAGCTAATCAGAAGGAACCGATAAAGGACTCAGTAACACAGTAAGTAAATACAGAGGTGAATAAGTCTAACCTGTACAGAGAAGACAGCTTTTAAATAGCTTATGCTCTCRAATAAGCCAAGGTATTTTATGTTCACTATGAATATCTAATCTCTAGAACATACTTAATAATGTAGATCATACTTAATGCTTAAGTTCACAAATACTTCATATTGTACACAGGAAAAAAAAGCTTCTTTAAMCTCTTAAAAAAGGGGAGAGGGAAGGAAGCAGGGGACATGAATGRGGTCGGTGTCCTGGTTATGAAAAACACGGAGAAAAGAGAGCTGCTGAATGCCTTCTTTGCTTCAGTGTTTACTAAGGGCAGCCCTCTGGAATCCCAGACCCTGAGGACAAGAGAAGAAGCTTGGARAGAGGAAGACTTACCCTGGGTAGAGGAAGCTTGTGTCAGAGAGAAACTCAAAGAAACTGGGTGTCATGGTGGACGACAAGTTGACCATAAGGTAGCAGTGTGCCCTGGTGGCCAAGAAGGCCAGTGGGATCCTGGGGTGCATTAAGAAGASCGTCTCTAGCAGGTCAAGGGAGGGGATCATCCCCCTATACACAGCCCTTGTAAGGCCACATCTGGAGTACTGTGTCCAGTTCTGGGATCCCCAGTAGAAGGGGGATGTGGAGCTGCGGGAGAGAATCCAACGCAGGGCTACAAGGATGATGAGGGAACATCTGCACTATGAGCAAAGGCTGAGGGAGCTGGGCCTGTTCAGCCTGAAAAAGAGAAGGCTAAGGTGGGGTAGTTCTAATCAGTGCCCATAAAGACCTCAATGAAAGAAGTGAGGAGGATGGGGTGGCCTCTGCAGTGGTGGCCACTGACAGAACTAGAGGAAACGGCCACAAACTGAAGCACCAAAAGTTCCACAGGAACTTGAGGGAAAATTTCTTCACAGTGAGGGTGACAGAGCCCTGGCACAGGCTGCCCAGAGAGGTTGTGGAGTCTCYTTCTCTAGAGATCGTCAAAACCCACTTGGGATTTGTATCCTGAGCCACATACTCTAGGTGCCCCTGCGTGTGCAGGAGGGTTGGACTAGATGATCTCTAGAGGTCCCTTCCAACCTTAAGGATTCTGAGATTCTATGACAGGATAGATTCCTCAACAAATCAACACCATCTGTAGACTTTGATTGAAGTAAGTGGGGCCCAATTTTGAAAGACAACGAAATTTGAAACATGAGTCTCATATAAAAAGATCATATTCTGTGACTGAGAAACAACCGTTTTTGTATTAAATTATCTTGAAGATGTCAAGATCCTCTACCTTTCCAGAAGGAGATTTATTTAAATTAAAGAAACCTCATGGTGCTGAAAAAATGAGATATTGCTTTTTTTCTGACTCACAACCTATTGACCAACCTTGAGAAAACACCTGTTTGAAATTTTGTACTTAAAGTATTAAATACTTTTTACCTGATGATCAATCTCCAAAACAGATGATTTAATGTACAATAATAAAGATGATTTGTGAAAAGCCTACTTGATACGTAGCAGACAACATGCTTTTCCTTTACATCCTCTATAAAATACACAAAATTTTCACATTCTGACAAACGTCTTACAGGAAGACGAAAGGCCAGCTATACATTACGCTCAACTTGCAACTGCTTTACATCTAACCTTTCTATTTCAGTTTCGAATTTGAACTACACTGCAAATCAAGAGGCAACTCTTTTGACCTAGCTAGCTTTCCATCACATCCTGTGGTAACAAATCCAGTAGCGTGATAGAGTTTTGTAATTAAAAGGAGTAATGGAGTAAAGAAACCAACTGCATGCATCCAAGGCTGCTGATGCTCAATTCATGTAAAACTGAGTCAAAGCTAGGAAAAACATAAAACATATAAATTTAACTCTATTCAGTAAAGATAATAGAAGTTGTTTCCAACCTAGATTTGTATCCTGAAAACATTAGCTATCCCCCCTAAGCAAAGTTCAAATCTCATCACTTCACCTTCTTTTCTATAAGGTTGTTGATGGGGTGTAAAAAGAACCTTCCCACTCTCCTCTGCCACATGGGCGCATATCACAATTGTTAGCTACACTTCAAGCTATTTGAAGCTATAAATCAAAACACTGCGAGATCTACCTTGTTCACATTTGTAAGTATTACTCTCTTTTAGTAAACTGCAACCAGGTTTAAATGCATAAAAAAGAAATCTACCCACAAGTCAAGGAAAAAAATGAAAACACAGGGGGGAGGRAAAAAAAAGGGAAAGAAAAAAGAGAAAGATGTCACTAGGATGCCTGAATATTATCAAGTATTTTACTTTTCTTGACCTTATGAGATTTCATCCAACAATTATAAATTTTGGTTCAAGGAGATTAAAGCTTGCCTGTTTTCTAGAATGGGGAGAAGAAAAAAAAAAGAAAAACCACAGAATCGCTCCAGCACTCTAACTAGTGAGAAATGTCACATCACTGAAATTAAGTACAATTTATTTAGGAGCATGACATCAGATGGAATCACAATGTCAKCTAGTCTCATCATGTTCTCAGAGCATTAAATACCCTTAGCCACTTATTTGCTGAATCCAGAAAGGCAGTTAGCTAATGCAAAGCTCTCTGGCTTTCTTGACCCTATTGTCAGATAAGTCTCTTATCTGACTAATACCCGTGAAACAAGGTTGTCTGAGAATGATTCACAACTCCAGCTGGTCACCATTTTAGTGTAAGTCAGGGCAAAGTCTGGCTAAATATGTAATCAGGCCCTGAAACAAGCTATCTCTAAAAGTCAAAAAAATCCCTAATAGATAAATTTATTATTTAACAGATAATTTAGGTTAATACTGGAAGTCTTCAAGCCAGCACTATCCCACACCACCCTGCTGGAAGCTGCCATATATATGACGTTCCAAAGCCTTATGAATCCTACTACTGTGAGCTGTCCACTCTTCTAAGAAAAGTCTGTCTTCAAATCAGGATTAGATGTCTTTCTGGAAGAAGATAAAGAAAATATTCACTGTTTCCTTTACTTACTGTAAAGTTAATTTTAAATAAATAAGCAAGCAGCACCATTTCTAAGTATTTATTTGGTCTGCTTCCTTATTCCATCCCTTTTTTGTTGTTTGTAGGAAGCCTGTTAGTAGTCATTTTCACTTCTTACCTAGGAACTTACCTAGTCGAAATGCCTCTTTATCCTGTATCAAATAGGCAAGGCTACATCTAAAGTACGCTCTTTACTTTTCAGCCCTCTAATACAATAGATATTCAATAGAATGAACTTAATGGAAGGCCACCAAGATGATCAGATGCATGAAGTGAGACTAGAGGGTTGAATATGTGCCTCATAGAACAGAAAAAAAGAATGCCTAAAGAAATAATTGCTATCTACAACTACATATCTGGTAAAGGTGATGGAGCAGACTTTTCAGAGATGCACAGAAAACTGACAACAGAAAACAGATACAACATTTAGCAACAAAATTTTAGACACAGATAAAAATTCTCCATGACGACGGTGGTCACATGTTGGAAGAAGTCATACAGAGAGGTTGTGGAATCTCTAYTCTGGAAGATTTTGATAGCTTAACTTGACAAACCTTGAAGCAACCCTCATCTAATTTTCAAGTAACTCCCTTCTGAGCAAGAGGCAGGATGATGTGACATTCAGAGGTCTTGAATCTTAAATATTATTTATCTACTAAAAAAACCTTTGATTTTATGTTCTTAGGTGCCTGAGCCTTTTCTATATATCTTTACAGCATGTCCTTTCTAATTTTTCAACATTAGGAAAAAACTCTAYGGACAAGAGAAAAGTAACCAATATTGATCAAGCTTCTGTACAGGATAAAATTCTGTGTTACGTAGATATATCCTGCAATGGCTGTTTCTAGATGCACAATTTCAGATTTTGCTATAATAGACTGAGTATCTCACTAAATAAATGAACCAGATTACTGGGCAAGATAATCAATGCTTTTCTATATCTTTTTATTACTTTCAAGTTGCTAGGAGTTACTTCACTACAGGACAAATTATGGAGAAATTTGACTCAAGAAAAAAATGCTTCCTCCAGTAATAAGCTTTTCCATCATTAATAAGCTTTGAAAGTTAACCAATTTAGTGTTTTTCATTACAGTGAAAAGAAAAACTGTATCAAGGCACAAATGTGCTAGACATACTGCTAATTTACAAAGCTTTTTTTTTTTAAAAAAGACTTTTTTCCATTAAAACATCTCAGCATTGATTCTGTTAATATTCTTTATGTGTTTATTGTATCCTTGGTCATTCCTTTGTTATTTTGGCAACACTGATGCCAGGCTAAATAAGTATTTAGGTCATCCTGCCTTGCCTTTCTAAATAGCAAGTTTTCCAAATCTTCTAGAATTTCCACTGTATCCTGAGAACTGAGGTTCTTTTTCATGAGGTTAAAAAAGAGAGGAGAAATATTCACAAATATTCACATCTCTGCTATTTTTTAAAAATTATTTTTAAAGAACTCTTGGATACAGTGAACAGACCAGTTTGTAACTGCAGTTTAGAAATTCTATCATGTACTGTTTGGTATCTTCCTTGCAGCTTACAGCTCTTAAGTACTTTGAATCACCTGCAAAATACTAGCCCACTTCTATATATAAATGGAAATTGTCATCTTCTGCCTTTTCTATTTTAGTATGCATTGAGCTATCCTTGTCATGTACATTACTGTTAAGATTCTTCATTTTTAATAACAACTTCACYTTTTTTTTGGCTTTGAGATTCTTGTTCAGAAGCATTGTTTTATACATTTGGTCATGTCCTGGTCAATGCCTATTTCTCCTCTACAGCCTCCCACTTCACTGGAAAGGAGAGATGGCCTCTGAATCGCTTCTTTCACCCCGCAATGAAAGTTAGACAGACTTTAACAGTATTTGTTCTTCACAGACAATTTTTATAACTGTTGAACTGTGAATTCTAATGCAATGGGAGAGGGGAGACCCCCGATCTATATACACGTTTTAATTTTTTTTTCCCATATGCACTATTTTCATAGATTTTTAGCCTTGACATGTATATATCTAGGTTTCTGAATAAACAAACTTACATCTCGAAGTTTTAAGTTATTGCTAAAAATAGCTGTTAAAGTGTAAATGAGGTGCAGGAAATATCCATTTGGCCTAAATTGTTGACACACAACATTCTGTTATTTGGCATAACTCTGCCCAAGCAAACCTTTCTGTACTAGCACTAAATTTCCCCTCCTCTGTATCAGTTACTTGTAGTWCACTTTCCTAAAATATTAGCATATTTCTTGTGGTTCATAGAATTCTTGGTTCATAAAATCAGTCAATTTTAGAATTTTTGTGGTATTTTTAGTTTTTTAATTACCACCTCAGTTTAAGCTCAGATTTGCCTGCTAATTTGCCCATCTTTTTAGTTTTATTATCTCCAATTAATCTTCTCACTCTTTTCTTCATGTGGACCAGTACTGTGCATTACCTGTTCCACATCCCTTTCTGAGGCTGCTGTTTACCTTTAAGAGAGTGTTCCAATGATTTCTTAGGTCTGTTCTTCAATTCTTCTCYACAAATCAGATTTTGAAAATCTCTTCATTTTCTTTTATTGTTATCCTGTTCCAGTTGCCTATTCTGTCACAACTTTCTAAATTGTCAGAGGGTAACGATGCAAATAGTCATGCAGAACTAGCACATCCGCTCAGCGCGGGCTTTTCACACATTGTATGCTTAACCACAGCACAGTTTATTACTGAACTGGCTGCTTCAGAGTGTTAAGTTCTTAAAGTGATAAGACAAGCTTATTGCCTTCTGATATACCATCATAAAGGCTGTATTCTCATCTGCCTCCCAATTTACAGAAATACCTTTTTTAAATTACATAGCCATACTTCTAAGTATATATTTATACTAACACATGTATGGACAACAGCTCAGTACCTCATACTTCAAATACTTCTGCCATTTCAAAAAGAAGGGAATTTAAATCACAAGCAGAGGAAGGAAACTTCTTGTGACATCACATAACCAAGGAATCTACCAGCAGCAGATCCATCCCTCTAAATTCTGCATCCTTTTTAGGGGCAAGCTCACACAGWGCTATGCCTCCATATACATCAACTGGCAGCACTATACAGACAAAAATAACACAGCAGCAAAACAGTGACGTTTGAACCAAACACAAAAAAAACACGCAACACCAAAAACATTTTTTATTATTTAAGTCTTCAGTTCAAATTAAATTAACTTTTTTAATGATAGCTTGGTATTTCCCCAGAACAACAGCAACTCCTAAATAATTACAAATAGAACAAATGACTTCCAAGCTTTTATTCTGGAATTTACTGTAGTAAAGATCCCTGGCGTTTTGCCAGGAAGGGGGATGGGCACCTTAGTGGAGCGGAAACTTCCGAGGCCTCTGAGASGTGAGGGCAGAGGCGGCTTCTCTTACCTGGGAGAAGTGGACAGGCGCACGGGGAGGCTCCTCCTGCTCCGGGCCAGCCGCAGGCACGCAGCTCATTTGCATACGCACATGAGCTACAAGTCCACTTCCAGGTCGGCCATCTTGATACTACGACCTTTTGTCTTTACAGGGCAGTASGAGGGCTGCGCTCCAGCCAGCCCGAGCCGGGCTCCTGTACCGGTCAGGTAGCAGCCCACATCTGCCTGTTAAAGCAGGCAGCTACTCCCACTCACCCGCAGGAACGAGCAAGCATGCCAGGACTATCACTGCAGCTCACTGAGCGGCATGCCACAGCCGCCACGTGAGTGTTGCAACCCCAAGTGTCTACAGGCACAACTCTTTGTACTGCTCCCTGTGCTGCCAACTGTGAGCACTGCAGCAACTATGTGCAGTGAAGCACCTCCCACATACCACAGTGCAGTACCAGCATGCTTAAATTTATTCCAGCAGAGCTTAAGGCAGCACTTAAAAAAAGCTGCTAGAATTCCTCTATATTTTCACGTACCAGCAATCTAACCACATCCAGCTTCCYTTGTCCATCTTTTCAAATTCCTCAGTGCAGGTCTTACGGTTCAGAAACTGGGCTGCTCCTGCACTCGCTGCAAAGGAGAAGTCCAGGACACATGTTATCTGCTGCCGACGCTGCGCCAGACTGCAGCTACAGCTAGCTGGCGCCAGTAAGAATTTACATAAAGGGGGCCCCATTTCATGACAAAATTGCAGCAGAATATTGCTGAGTAAAGCCGTCCTTCCCCATCCCCATCAGACAACTACGGGTTCTAGAATATTTAGTCAGATATTTGTTCRCTAATGATCCAGACCCATTTCAGAAGTGCTGATCTATTGTTTATATAAACTACAACTGACAGTCTCCACAAGAGAAATTCCACTTTGAAGCAAGTTCCTAGGAAAAATACTAAATACTGCATCATTCAAAATAACTTCGGAAGCAGTCTGTAGTAACTTTAACACTGAATAAATGAATATACCCAATACTTGATCATCATTTTTTAAACTGTTGTTTACAATATTTCAGAGCCTACAAATAGCCAGACATAGCTTTGTAGCAAAAATAAAACTCCTTTTTGACTTACTGGTGACAAGTAACATGTCAGAACAATTACATCCATTTACTCTTTCAATGTCCTATTCATTTCTTTTCCGTCGGACAGATGGAGCTGTGCGCTGTATCTTTTCAAGCGCCCAAAGGATATACTGATAGGTAAGAACAGACACTTGGATTTCAGCCTCTGACTTCAAATAGTTAATTTCTGCACCTTTTCTTCCACTCAAAGCCAAATTAAAATTTGTGATTTAGAAGTGATTTTCACTTACAAATGCTTATTCTAAAGATCACTGTACTTTCTGGAAAAAGCAGAAACCAAATTTGGCTTATTAAATATGTTTATGAAAAGAATGAATCATTTTCCAATGCCTTTTTTTGCTCATTTGTTGTCTTACGAGAAATTTTGGGTAAAAAATAACTTGAGGCAAATAAGCATACTATTTATTGGTGATTATATTTGTGCAACCCCAAATAAAATTGAAGTTAAACCACGGTTATTTTGGACATCACATCTAGCAGCACTGTTGTAGCTGTGACATGGCACCATTTAGCGGCATACACGAAAAGGAAAGCGAGAGAGAAAGGGTTTGTCTAATTCAGCAGGGAAAGGCAGAGTCACCCCAGGGACACAAAAGCATCCATTGCACTACCAGTCTCCTCCAGGTCTGATTTTATTTCTCCTTAGCATCCCTACAGTATTAGGGCAATCTCTACGCCAGTTACTTTATGCTTCCTTTCCATTGTGAGTATAATTTGCTATATAGTTCTAGGTATTTCAGCATAATGCAGTTTGCTTATCCATAGTGTCCAAAAGAAGCCGTGTATCTATCTGAAAATAGTCATCCAAGTCTGTCTTCACTGGTTGCCGCAACGCATGCCACGGGGCTGCTGCATCCAAAAGCATGAAGTGATGTATAGAACAAAAAAAMCAATTACTTCCCAGAATGACTGGCAGGTTAAATCACAACCATAAACTCCACAAGCCATTTGCTGCTGCTCTGCTTTTATACTTTATAAAAATCTTAGGATTATTTTCGGGCAGATTAATGTATGTTAAGTACTGTGTAAAATACATTTTAAGACACAAATTTACATTACATCTATGTAAAATACATCTTTCAGTGATTGGTATTAGGATTTACTTAAATTATCATGTAACAACCTCACTGCATGGAGATAAAGGGCACGTATGCCGCTTTACAAATATGAACCAAAAGCCCCTACAACTCCCACCCACCCATTAAAAAAAAAAAAAAAAAAAGAAGAAAGATGACTTATGTTCTTGTGCACACAGACCAACATAACAGTACAGTTCCACACACGGTAAGAGGGACACAACAACAAAGCTGGTTTACTTGAACGTTTCTAGCAGCTCCAGGCCGCCGAGGAAAGTCCAGGCCAGAGCTTGCGGCCAGCCCAGACGCTCCGCTCCCCCTCTGCGCACTCCGCAGAGCACCACCCCCCTTCCAGAACATTCCCGCACTCCAAGGGCACTCCCTCCCTTTTAAGTCTTTGCTACTCTTTGTAGCATCTTGCTGTGTGCACAGAGAGCAGTAATAAACGTCTCTCATATAGAATGTTTTTTACAGAAAGGGAAAGCAGTTGGTTTAGCGTTCGTAAACGCACCAACTAATAAAGAGCACCTTGGGCCGTGTCCATGACAAAGGTGAAACGAAATAACAGTTAAGTCCTGAATCAACTGCAGCAAGATCTGTGTGTCACAAACAGCCAAAATCTTAAGAACTAGCACAGGGCCTATTTTAGGTAGTTTGCTTCCAAAATGAGGGATTTTTTTTTTCTTTTCTTTTTAGGGAAGAATCTAACCTTAGGAAATACGTAGTAGCTTATTCACGTGCATTCTCCAGCGATTGCCATTACGAACAAGTTGAAATGTCTGCCTTCTCCTGCATGGTGTTTACACTCAATAAAAACATCTGAAAAAAAAATATTTTGCACTCTGAAAGGTTGTTAACCTTGGTGAGTGCCTTCAAACACACCATGCTCTAGTCTACCACATTCAGAAGCTAAAAAAGCAACCCATGTTCAACAGCATTACTGGCTGCATGGTTTCAGGTGGCACATGTGAAAGACATCCTCCCATTTCAAGCGTCACACTGAATTCACTTCAGAATAGAAAGGAATGGAAAAGACTTGCTATGGAATGGTATTTCTCTTCATCACACTCACTTTTAGATACCAAATCATTTGACAGTCAGAGAAACATTGAATTGGGAGTGGAGTGATGCTTTGGGTAAGACACCCCTACCCTCCCCCAGCTTAGCCTCTTTTCCAAAGCATGAAAGTGAAGCAATTATTCACACACAAGATTAGCCAGAAGTTTGTAGTTTCCCTAGATTTCCTCTCTTTGGTTCAGGCTGTCTATCCAGACACACACTTAGGTTATCTAGCGTGTCTTATTTCGTGGTACTTTACAGCAGAAGACTACACTAGCAGAAGCAGAAATTGCAAGATGGGGAAGAGGGTAGTGGGGGGAGGATAACCATACCCATTGTATCCCCTTTTCCTTCTGTGAAAAAGAGGTGAGAAGATAAATAAAATGATTAAATTCCAAGCTGTAGAATGAAATATTGTACTTTCTTTTTTTAAAAATATCCTCATTACCAACTTGAAAAACATTTTTCTCACTTCAGTTTACATGAAGAGTTTTGTCATTAAACTGACATTTAAGTCTGCAAATCAAGATGATGAAAAAAATTAACTTTGCAAACTTGCCTCTCCTTTGAGGACAAGACATTCTTGAAAAAAATAGTAAATTTTACAGATGAAATAAAAGTCCCATTTAACTGTTTAGGAATGGAGTTGTAAAGTGATGAAGTATTTTAAGATTCAAAACAGTTCTAAATGCTGAGTAACCATTTGTTTCACATACTTAAAGAACCAAGTCAGCTGTTTCAAAGGGATTTGTAGGCATAGCAGAGTACTGCATTAATCCAGCAGTCCATTCCAGTTTGGTTCGAATCCTGCCTGAAATTGTTTGCTCCCAAAATATCTATTGAAAAAGAAGATGCAGCTGGGCAAATCTGACAACTCTGAATTTATAAAGATTACCWTCCCTACCCCTGGAAAAAGAAGCCATGTTAGAAAGGTTCCCAGCAAATAAATTTTATTAATGAAAGCTTAAAAAGAAAAAAACCCTGAATCTATACATTTCTTCAGAATAAATTACCGCTATGYATTTCTGCTTGAAATTCAGATGTATTTGACAATGCTAGTCAATTAATAATGTATTTGCCTCTGAAAGCTTGTCCTTCAAATTTAGGTTGAACTGCTCTAGAATGCAGCAGATTGCTGAAAGTAGGGAAAATGCAACCACAAGAACCCTGACCACAGTACGACAGTCTTTCAGTGTTGTGCTAGACAACTATTTAAACTAAATAATGGACACAATATTAAAATATTCAATAAAAGCATGTTTTTGCACCTATTAAAGTGCTGCATTCCCATGCAGGTAAATCACTGWTTTTCATTTCCTTTTTAACTACTCRGACAAATTTTTTAACAACAAAAGCATGGGAGGGAAGGTGGGGGAAAGGAAGATAAATTACCAGTATCACTGTATGGGAAATATTATCATATATGTCTGAAAATAGGGATGTGTTGCATATGTAACAGAGAGGTTACAAAACAGCCCACTTCCCTCCTTACCCTCCCGCCCACAACAGAAACACTCTAGGGGTCCCTGCTGGGTCAGCCATTTCCTGTAGCCCTTCCAAGAATGCCCCGCACTCCAAAGTGGCCTGTTAGGGAAGTAGACAAAAAACAAAGGAAAAGACAATGGCCTGTTAGGGAASTAGACAAAAAACAAAGGAAAAGACAAACACCGAGCAGGAACTTCTCTCTACACTACAACTCTGGCAATCTCTCACCTGCCCAGCCCTCACGGGTATCAAAGAAGACGAGGGAAGAAAAATAAATAATAAAAATAAAYAAAAGCATAAACACATACACAGATGCAATTCAGCTTGACAATTTTTTGTTTCATARATCTTTCATATGCTTCTGTTTTTAGTCCCAAACATGATGTGTACAGAAAAATATGGTTTAAAGGCAGAAGTTAAGCATGGAATTGCCTCTCTTTTTAATAATTATGAARTAGAATTTCATTTTGATGTGAAACTATAAAGGGTAATCTGATTATAACGAATGATTTCTTTCTCCTTGCTTTGGATGGCATGGGATATTAACATCTGGAATTAATCAGCAGCAGTATCACACACACCTCAATAATTTTTATATAAAATTGTGGCCAGGATAACTTGACTCAGAATCTTGCAAAATATATATTAATTGGGGGATGGGAAAGAAGAAAACCCACCTACATTCTTGTTCTACTTTTATTAGGTAATGTGACTCTATGGCAAAACCATATATATTACAGAGATAAAACCATTAGGACCAATTTGTTTTCTGAGCTTTCAGCCATTTGTCAGTGCCAGAATGTTCTCAGGGCCTTAATTGTTCTGTCCAATCAAGAAAAGCCATTAGAAGCTGTAAATCGGCCAAGATCACTACGCSAACACCAGGCAACAGAAGAACAAGGAATGAAACTACTTACCTACTTACGTTTTTTTATCACCTATGATCATGAACTCATGCTATTCCTATCACTGACCTCTTACTCTAAAGCAGAACAATCCTATGACCAAGTAGTTACAAATTTACAATTAGCTAAAGTCAGTAATCAGCTTGGCCTTAAATGTCTTCTTTGATATTTTTATTTCTTTAAATCAGTAGAAATACAGTTACCAGGTCTCTGATGAATAGATTGCAGTATATAATCTGATATTTTTTTTTTTTTTTTTGTCATCAACTGCAGAAAATCATTACAGGAGCAAGTATTTAAATTAGCTTTTCAAACAAAAAGTACTGTATTCTTAAGTTAAACATACCCAATTAACATGCAAAAACACTTCAAACTTTCCCTTATTGCTTAAATATTTGATACTGACTTTCATATCCTTTGCACCAAAGTTCAGCTTCAAACCAGGAAAACCCTGTGATCTATATCTTAATGAGTTACCCAGTTCTGCTGCTGCTCCTGATGTGTTTCTGGAGAACTTCAAGACACTCCCTATTTCATTATTCTAAAATAAACTCATGTCTAACTTAATCCTCCCTTGTGTTTTTCTTCCTCTTTTTCTTTTCTTTCCCTCCACAACAGGAGAGGAACTTTTCTTCCATATCCCTGAATGTGACACCTATCAAGCATTTTTTAAAACAAGCAAACATGAGAAACAGCTAGGCCACCTTTAAGCCACAAACCACAAAACTTTCAAATTCAGATTTGAATTAAAGTTATATAAATCAAGAACGAATTTAAAGATAAATTGCCATTTGTAGCAGTTACATTAACAARTATTATTTCTGAATATCAAGCAACTGCTACTTGAAAGGTTGTAAACATTTATGTAATCATTGYTACTCCAAAGTATTTACACAGGTGAGGCAGTCATGACTTAACATGGAGGGGGGGAGGGGGAAACTGGCTGAATATCACCAGATAAGAATCTGAGATAAATCTAGCCACTGAATCATTTTTTGTTGCATTTGTCTGAAGTTAAGTTTATGTTCCATTAACACTCGCACAAGGCTTTTGAGGAAGGGCAGGAAGAAGTCAGCGTTTTGCGGCCTGGTAAGGAAGTGAGCTGAAATGTAACGACTCAGTTAGCAAGGCACATGCGTATGACCTTTGACCTTTCCTGTCMCACCCAGTCTACCCAGTAAATGGAAAAGGGCGAATGTCTATGAATTATTTCAGCGACACAGGCACACACACACACAAATATGGACAGAAATAAGGAAAAGAGTTAAGTTTTAGGCGGGTTGGAGGTAGCTCTGCTCAAGCAGCAGCGGTTCCTCCACAGGGCGGGGCTGGTGCCACCCCGCGGCAGGAGCACCACGTGACGCCAGCGGCCCTGCTCATTAGCATACGGCCAGGCTGGGCTGCGCGAAGAGGAGCCCGCGGCGGCCATTTTGGAGCTGCTCTGGAACCCCGAGCAAGATGGCCGTGACAGAGCGGCCGCCCAGGGACAACTCAGCAGTGGATATAACGTTTATAGGGCAAAGCACCTCCCTCTTTGACACATTGCAACCAACTGCACAGTCAGAGGGGGGCCAGAGGAACAGCTTCTTGGACAGGCAGAGAATGGTTAACGCACACACTGCAACACTGCAGCTCCTCGGAGCACAACTGGTAAAGAAGGAAAGAAAAAGAAATAAACCAAGAACCCCTAGATATGAAGAGGGACTGCCCTGGTATGTCCGCAATCCAAGGTTTATAGCATATACTTCAAATCCTTCCTGGCTCCAGGCTGTTCAGAATCCATGTCATGTATTAACAGCAGCAGATCCAAATTATGCATAGAACTGACAAACATTAGGGAATACTTCTCAAGAGGAGCCTCACTTCAGCCCTTAAAAAAGAGGCTTAATAAAGCAATCTGTATCTTTTAACAGTACTACATATTTCAAAGCATTTTGTAAAATTAGTTGCCCACAAAACAGTTTCACTTAAAAATGGAAGTCTGCTCTACAAGTACAGATGGTAACAAACAGAAACCCAAAACAAATATTAAAAAAAAAAAAAAGTTAAAGACCTTCAATCACCACCAGCTATCACCATGTCTTTATAAAATATAGTGTGCTATATTTTATAAATAAAAACAAAAAAAATTACCTACAATCCTCTTAAGCAATTTTGCAGGATTTTTTCTTTTAAAGATATAGTTTGTTCTTAAAGAATTGATATCGGAACCTATTTTGGGAAGGAAGAATGAATATAYGACTTCAATGCGTGCTGAAGTCAGGAGAGCAGTGGTTCCCCTTTAACGTTCATGCAGATCATCTACTCTTAATCAGGCTAYGGAGGATCAGGCCTAAAGGGAGTTCCTCTGTATCTACCTCAATACATTAGATTTTCTAGAARGGACCTACCTAAGGAGGCTAAAAATAAAATAATTGTAATAAATAATTCTAGGAGCAATGAGAGTTTATCTTGAAGTAAATTTATATTATTCCTAATCTTCTACTCCTTCCACAAAAATATTAATGACTTTTTTTTTTTTTTTAATAATGAAAATACCTGAAGTGATGTAACTGCTGCGGGCCTGTTGGCAAACATAGCTTGTTTCAGAAGTGATTAATCAGTCCAGCAGCAGATACCTGATGTACTTATCTGCACCGAAGTTAACATGTGAAAATGGAAGGAAGTATTGAAATGCAGCACCTGTCTAAGGCAAGACCGAAAGGATTTACAATTCAAGGGAAACGCACACAACAGATGCCTAAGCAGCTAAATCATTTACAAGTATCTTCGATAACGGATTCATGTAACTAGACTAAAATATGGTTGAAGTTCAAATGCCCAAAAGACAAGTCTCTCAGAAACCAATTTGTGAAGATGGAAAACCAACTTCATTTCATGCAAAATGCTCTACAATTACTCCCTAGACAAAAACTTTTCTCCCCACTAACAGCTATTTACCAAATCAAATCAGGTTTGCAACAAGTCTGAAAGAGATGTTTCTGAATAAACAGTTATATACCACAATTACCTATGCTTAACCTCATACATAACAAACTTTCAGCTTATAGGAATTTTTAGTAACTTTAATATTTCTGATTTCAAGCATAATACATGGAAATTGTAACACCAAGTTACAGCAGCAGTGTTTTAAGGAGAAAAAAATAATTATACGCTTCATACATCTATGAAATTCCCTTTCTTTTCCAACCCTAACGATTCTACGAAATTCTCTTTTGATCTAGGAATTTAAGGATTCCTAGATTAAGAATGTAAGAAAAAAATCTCATCTCTAGTTTTGGAAATGTAACATTAAACTATTAAAGSTTCTTTATTATAGATATGTACTCTTGCAATACCATATTCTTCAATATTCTGACCACATTTCTATATATGTGCATTCCATGTCTTTAATAGGTTTAAGCAGGCATAGCTAATTGGCAAATAAATTTGTAGAACTACTTCACTGAGCTAGAAGGAACAGAACCTAAGACCTCTCAGAACTTGTCAGAAAACTTCATGAACATGAGGTYGTGATTTATTACCAGAGCCAGTCTCAATTAAAAAAAAAAGCTTAGAAATGTGTGTACACAGAATGTAATATTTGAATTAGAATGCATGTATGTGTTAATACTTTAAAACTATAAAACAGATTTTAAAATTGTTTTATTTTAAAATGAGCTAAACAGATTAAGTACAAAACTAGGATTTGAAGTAACTCATSTGAGAATGCTTTGATCCAGGATATATTAAAGTGAGACTGTTAACAGGAAATTAAGGTAGCATCTATACAGGTTCTCAAAATATATGTACATTTAGTATGTTTAGATTTCTCTTAATTACATAATAAAAGTTTCACACATCTTTAACTCTGTCCAGTTTTGGTAACATGCCAACCCACTGCAGTATAATTTCACCAGGCTGCACTAAAATAAACTTCATAAACTTTAAAATGTAACTTCCCTTTTCCATCCTCCCTCGAGAAAGAGAGGGGGAAAAAAAAAAAAAAATGGAACCCTGTCACTTCTCTAATTCTTTCTCTACGCAAGTAATTTCAAGCTGCCACCTCCATTTTTATACATCATGACTAGAGGTTGTATTTTATACTAGAGCTTCTTTTATGCCATCCTTAGGGAATTATGGAGCAACAGAATATCCCTTATGTTCCAACTTCAGTTTTAAATCACTTCACATTTTAAGAGTAGTATGAGGCAAAGAAAAACAAACAACACCCTTCCTAAAAAAGGTGGGTTTTTGTTTTATCCATACTTTTTTTTGGTATATAAAACATACCCCACCCAATTTTCCTCATTTATCCTCTTGTGTTAAGTATTGTGTTAATTAACTCCAGTGGTCAAAAACTGCAAACTGAAGTTTTGTCARTTCTTGTACTGATGAAATTCACGACAGTATCAATCTTTTTCTACAAATGTGAATTATTAAAGTTTCAATAGAACATCTACTAAAAAACCCTTCCATTCCTATATTTACACAGGTCAATAAGCTAAATTTAAGAAACAAACTCTCACATGGGACTGCAAAGAATGAAAAAAGAAGGTTTTTTTGAGGTAAAAATACAATAAAGTGATGGCAAAAAAAAAAAAATCCCAAAATTTGCTAAATATTTGAAAAGATTTCCTAAGTCCAAGACACCTGACAACAGGTTAACCAGGATTCACAAAAGGAATTTTTCAACATATTAGCTCAATGCATGATGACTTCTGTCAGTTTTGTACAAAGAAGACATTATAAAATACCTAGTTGAAAGTATTAAAATTCAATTGCTGCTTCAAATCTATTTCTTGAAACTATAATAAATTGGAGGCAAGCTTTTTTTCATGGCAGGTTTTTGTAACATAGCATCTCTTCACAGTACTGTGAAGTCGAGGATAACGCTTAGAACAGCACAAAATGACAGAGCACTGCGAATATGCAGGCTATTTTAATAGGTAACTGAACTATCAATGGTAATATCACTCATAAACCTGTGCTTTGAGTGCATGAATTTAGTAAAGAGGATTTTTAGAAATTTAAGAAAAAAGAATTAGTTCTGTATTAAAAATATCCAAGTTATACTCAGCAAGTAAACTGTATTAGTTTACCAAAACATTTTAGAAAATATGAACTGTTAAAAGCAAAAACATATACGCCCCATAAAAATAAAAACTTTGCATACATTATCTAGTTCACCAATATCTTACATGATTTGATATTTGTTCTTGGAAGAAACAAGAGCTGGTTGTTCACCAGCACAGATTTTAATGAAGTGTTTTGGAGGGCATTGCCAGTATTTTTAAGAGTTCTCATAAATCACAAGCATAAAGGGTAATTTTAAAAAGAAAATAGTATTCCAAACCTCTTTGTAACTATATGATGAAAACTTAGGTCGGTGAAGGAATACACAATTTTTTTAATATGTACACATTTCACTATTAGGTGTTTGCCTATAAAGCAAGGAATTCTTACTTTAAAAGGCCTTTACACACAACAGCAAATTTAAAAGTATATCTCCGTGGTATTAAACAAGGTAGTCAGCAAGAAATGGACCCATTGAGGCCACAYGTCCTCCAAATTTGTCAAGTTTTTCTTGCTGTTCTTTGATCGCAATAACCCMAGGTTACCATTAATGCCTTACCACACTGGGCAAGTGAGGGCACGTACACGCCTCGTCTGAGTTAGCATGTTGATGTGACAGCTGCTGGCACAGATAACACCTATGAACTGACTGGTCAACGGGTTATCAACATATACAGTGTGCGCAACAGCAGACTTCTCCCTGACTTACTCCTCACTAGAGGGAGTCTCTTTCCTCACTGCAGATGCCCATTTCACACACACACACACACACACAAAATTAAAAAAAAAAAATTAAATTCATGAGCATATGCACTTTTCACTGACAGCATTCTGCATTCTATTAAAAATATAAAAATGTGCGGCAACCTCAAGTGAAAATGTAAAATGCATAAACTCCAAAATAGCTGAAACTCTACCTTTCCGTTTAGGATAACAAAAAAAATTAAAAGAGGCTAGCACAGATTTAAACATTCCAGATATAAAAGCATGAATTTTCTAACTCACCGTATTACAGAAAGAAAAAGAGGATATCTAAATACATTACAAAAGCTACAAACTTCTTCAAGGAAATGAAAGCTAAGATATCAGAACATTATACAAAAGTCTGCTGTCGGGCAGGAAGAGAACAACTAAAACCAACACCCACCACAAAACCCGAACAAAATACATGCTCCAGACCCTCCCAYCTAAAAAATTCATCCATGCTAGAACACTGTGTACTCACCTTTTAGATCAACCACTAAGTTTTAATAATACAAAGAAGACCAAACTGCAGAATTTTTAAATATTCTCTTCTAAACATTTATTCAGACATTAAGGCATTCTACAATTCTCTATTTCAACAAGAAATGGTCATTTACAGGAATYACTTCATTGGCCAGCCTCACTCTAAAAGCACCATCCTATATATGGTGCTATATAATTCTATTTATCTATCTATATATGGTCCTTCCTATCTATGTATGTAGCAAATGATCGTTATTTCTTTGAATATGACATAAACACCTTAAGAGCCACTTTTTCATACATTATAGCACACTGTAAAACGACCACAAATGAAGTTCCTGATAGTTACAAATACACATCAGAAAAATGTCATTTGTGTTGGGCAGCCTATGAATTTTCAACCACTACATAAGTATAGGCAAGTGTTTCAAAGTAACGTCACATAKTAAAGATAAGTAAGCAGTATAGACACAATTTTAACTGCAAAAATTAATAATCTTAGATTTCACTACATTTAAATATACTAGGGAAAAAGGAAAAAAAAATCACATTCACACACACTGACAGAAATAAAGGTTTTATAACTCACAGTTTATTTCCTCATCTAATCTTGTCTTGAAATGATATTTATCTGTGAAACCGCAATAATTTCCAAATACTAAACATATAACTACCACACTAATACGTTAAGTATATACCTACCACACAACATAGAAAAACATAGGAGGATAGTAAATGGAAAAAATATTTTAAGACTGCAAACTATTTAATTACAAATGACAGTGACATACTGAAAGTAATTTTTGGCCTTCCTATCTGTATTTCATATATATCCTTGAGATTTCTTGCATAAATGTATTTCTTGAAAATGAGCTAAGTCTAAATAATATTGATAACAGAAAACACACCCTTTATGATCATGCATTGTACAGAACTTCTACCAACCAGATAGAGTTTAACATGTTTCAACATAATTTTAATCTCTAAGAAGTTCAGGCTATTGGCTAGCAAAATCACCTTATACTGGGAGAAAACTGTTTCCGTATTAGACCAAGTTTCCTGTGCCTATCTCCAAACTTTGRAAGGATCTTTTACAAGAAAATTAAAATACTAACAGTTCATGTTGAGTTTCCAAATATGTGAAATAGGCATACAAACCAAAGCTGGGTAAATACTGAAGACTATTGCATGCATGCATGCCTACAGGGAGTTGCRTCTTATTGAAAACAATCTTTATAATACATATAAAACAAGATATAAAGAGGTTCCACAGTAACAGCATCAAATGAACTGTTTTAAAATACTATTTTCTCCTTTGAATCAATCATGTAAAATCTGTTCCAAACCTATACAACAATTGAGCTAATCTCATTAAATAATTACAAAATGCAAAAGCGTTCCATAAATCTCAGGAAAGCATCAGGAAGCATAATTTCAGTCCTGCTATACTTTGTAGTTGCTATACTGTGTAGCAAGGTAGCAACTCATAAACAAAACCCTTTTACTGGAAGCAAGGCAACGAGGCTATSAAGGCTATCGTTGAAGGGAGCACAAAAATCTCCTACAATTATTTGAAAATGAATACACATAAGCCATTATTTGAAAACATTATTAAAACTAAATTTTCTGYATATTAACTTAATTTATTCAAAAGGAGCAGTCATTCTTTTCCGAATAACATGGTGTCACAGAACTCAATTTGATACTTTAAGAATATATAAAATAACTACAAAAATTATGCATAAAAATACGTTTTGCTTGTGAGTATTTGTTAATTGTACAAGTGCTCAAATACTAGTGAATTTAATGTGCATTTAATGATGGTCCTGACAGCTGCCATTTGCCCCATTTCACAGATGTACAAACTTAAAAATTACCTACTGAAGACAATATCAGGGCACYTTAAAGAATTTTTAATATTCATATTAATATAATGATAATACTCTCCTTGATCCTTTCCTTTGGGACTACCTTAAACAGTATCAGAAAAAAAAAGCTAACACTTATTTCTTACATTCTTATTAGTTGTTTACAGAGTTCATACTTAACATTTTACACCCAGCTTAAGCAGACATTTAGTACATTCCCTAGTCTTTATAAACAAAAAAGAAATATAAACTCAGTATTAATAACTGCCTTAACTGGGGAGTTAGAACAACCTGTTGCAAGAAAATAGGGCCCAAAATGTATTTAAAATTATAAAAGAAATGCAGACAGCATACTTTGATAATATATTAATCTCCTAGATGCAAATTCCATAAATTCATTCATAAAAACAATATTTACCTTACCAAAAATGTAATATTTTGTAAACATTGTCCTGTTTCTAACACTCTGATAGCATGTTAACTAAACTGTCTAAATTTACAAGTAAAACAGCACAATTTGACAGCACAAAGACAACAGTTTTAAGCTCAGTGACCATTCCCTAGCAGAGTTGAGCCAGGCAATGCTCATCTCTCCCTCTCCATTTTAGATGGGTATTTTTTCCATCTAAAGCCTCTTGGTGTTAAGCCTCAAACTGACATCACAATATGAAGAGTTATTTCAAAATGACTATAACGCAAAAAAAAAAAAAAAAGTATATATAAATATGTTATGTACTATAGACATTTCCCCTGGTCATCTGTCAACTATTAGAAGAACCAAAGAAATAATATGCTACATCTCTAAAATGTCCTCGTGTCAGAGGGCATTATGCCAGAGTGCCATTAAAATGCGATACTAAAGCTATGGTTGTATTTTTTTTTAAGTATTTAAKTAAATAGAAAAAAAATAAATATACATTCTTTATATGCTACATATACTACTACTACATATGCTATTATATACCCCAGTTAACTTCTTCCGTTTTGTTCAACAGGGGCCTCTGGGTCAGCCTTGACTAACAGTTTTGTCCTTGCTTAGTTCGTTTCGTAACAAATTACTGATGTCATCACATAAATAACAAAGAACTAGGCCAGTTTCTCCCACCAAAATGTCCTCCCTTCTACTAAGTTCACAAGCACAAGAAACTTTCACCTGAAATTTTATCAACATTATTGCGCGCAGCAACAAGAGAGGTTGTCTACATTTTGTTTCCAACACGACACTCCACTTCAACAGCTCCCATAGTTGTGAGGATATTCACCAGCTAAGTAGAGCACTAGCAGCTCACACTAACCCCAACCCAGAGGCGGGTAAGGTAGCGCTCTCGAGGCGCTGTGCAGCCAGGCCCGCCCCTGTCCCACCCAAACAGCCCTCTAGAGCGGTGCAAGAGAGCGCCACCACCGCAGTGCACACGCGCACAACAGGAAATCGAAACAGGAACAACCACCTGGCACTTCCAGGCTCGCGGTGCCTGCCAGGGCTCGGCGCACAACCTCGCTTCGCCCCGGACCTACCTGTGCGGCGGGGGGCGCCGCAGGGACCCGGCGCACGCGGCTGCTGGCGGAGGAAGCGCCCCCGCACCGCGCTCCCCACCTGCCGCCACCTCCGTGGCGGAACCGCACGGCGCATGCGCGCCGCCGCCTGCACTGGAGCCGCGTCACGTGCTCCCATGCAGTACGTGCGCAGCGCTGTGGCGCGCGGGTGCAGGGCTGCAGCTGCCGCGCATGCGCGCTGCGGCCGGCGCAGCGCAGCCCGCGGCAGCGTTTCGGCGCAAAGTGCTGCCCCTAGCCGGGCGCGGCGAGAGCGCGCCCCGCCGCCCGCGCCCCGCCGGGGACGTGCGGTACCTGCGTCCCGCGGCCGCGCCTGCCTCAGCGCCCCGGCGGCCGCCGCCGCCGCCGCTCCCCTGCGCTCTCGCTGCCGCCGTAGATTCAAAATCGGGAGCCACTCCGGGCGCCAACGCCGCCTCCCCGTGTCGCACGCGCCGGGCCGTTATGCAAATCAGACGCGTGTCCCCTCCCCTCTGCCGTCGGGCCCCGCCCCTTTCGTGGGCACAGGGGCCGGCAGCGGGGGCTGCCGCGCCGCCGGCCAATCGCCGTGCCGGCCATCTTGGCAGCATGCAAATGAGCCGGGCGCTATTTAAATGAGCCGCTGGCTCCGCCCCCTCGGCGGGCGGTTGCAGGCGGTTATTGGCGATAACCGCGCGGCCGAGGCCGTTTGAGGGCAGCGCAGGGCGCGCGGTGGCGCCGCCGCCCTGGCTGCCAGGGGGCGCTGCGCGGCGCGGCGCTCGGGCGCCCAGGGGGATGGCGCTGCGGCAACGGCCGCCTCGCGTTCCCGCCACAATGGACGTGGCTGTGTGGTGGGGGGGTCTCTCCTCCCTAACACATGTGGGGAGCCTCACTGAGTGTCTGTGGGGCTCTTAAAAAACAGTCTGTCACCACCTTACAATATTGCTCGTTGTAGCTCCCTTACCTGCCCTCTTTCTCCTCTTTCATGTTTTTGAGCTGTCCTGGGGGAAAGCTCAAGATTTTTTTTTTTTATGACCAGAAGCCCCTGGCCAAAACTTTTTTTTTTTTTTTTAATTACATGTTTTGGGTTTGAAGAGTGTCAAGAAACTTTGAAATCTACCTGAAGCCAGTACTTCATGTAGATCAGAGTGCACAGCTCAGGCAGGTTGCCAGGACAAAACCTGAAGTAGCCACTTCTCGCTCACCGTCAATACCCACCCAAAGGAGGGCAGGGCATTCCCACCTAAAGACCATGGGATTTGCTTTAACCTGAGCGTTAACWTGGCACGCTATGCTGAGGCCAAAGGCAGAAATGAGTAGTGTCAACAGCTTGCTGACAATTAGCTCAACACTAACGTAGTTTTGAGACTCAATCCTAGTTGCCCACTGTGTGATGAGAGTGGTTTTCTCCTTAGGCAAACTCACATTTTTTTTCTACTTCAACAGCGTGCTGAATACACAGCAGGAGTTTCTGTTAGGCACACACAGGGCATACTGTGTGTTCTTGGACATTGTGCAGCCGTACCTACGTGGCATGGTCGTTGCAAGGGCTCTGCTGGAAGCACTCCACAGACTTAACAGAAGGTTTTTAACATGTTGCCGTTCCCACTGGGTTGTCTGAGATCTCTGTTTAATGCTTCCACTTCCACAGCGATGGATGATGAACGATGGCAATAGGGACCATGAATGTGTGTTCCATTATTTGGGACAAGCACATATGCAGCAGTGCTTTAAGCAGGTGTATTAGCCTGGGGACTTGGAACGGCCCAAGTGTGAGCGGCCATCTTGCTCTGCTGTCTCTGCAACAGGCRTGGCAGTTTCTAGTAGAAAATGTGCAGACACCTGAGACTCACACACAAAATAGAGATAAAACCTTCACAACCAGCTTTATCAGAGTTTCTGGAGCTCTAGGGAYGCACATTTACAGGATCCATGAACAATCCTCCTTTGAGAATGAATCAGTAAGACAAACGTTTTGGCTAAATGATGCATATTCCCCAAARATTGGATATTAATATACTCATCTCTTTGGATAATAATTGGTGCTATTCCAAACTTAATTTAGTATGGAAGACTTTACAGCTATATAATTTTATTTTTTTTCACTGAACAGCATTTGAAGTACATAAAGGAGGAATGAGGAAGGAGGATTTATCACCCTAAAGAAGATAAAACTTACCAAATTGTGATTGTTTATAAAAACCTTCCTGAGATCTCTGATGAAAAGATAGTAGTGAAAAAGTTGAGTACCTCAAAGGAATCTTATTTTTTGATCCTGGTATTTGTTTCAATTTGTGACTCGGCACAGTTTAATCAGCAACTGAGGGGACCACTGACTACTATGAGAAGAGATGGAATACTGTTCATTTTGGGTGTCCCCAGACTTTAGATTGCTGACAATCTCTGAAGTGTTTGTAACTAACAGTATGCTGCTGTTCTTTCAACTTCAAAAGATTCCAGGTGTGCAAAGCTTATATTTTGTCCACAGGAAACAGAAACTGAGAAATCTTGGAAAGAAGTTCAGAGCGCTGYATTTGTAATCAAATACAGAAATATGAAAGTTGCATTGAAATCTTAATAGCACAGAAATATTTGTGCAAGGCCCAGTAAACTGACATTTTTTTTCKTAAAAACTACTCATTAATATTTCAAATACTGTTTAGGGAACATTTGTTAATATTAGCTATTTATGAATGATTTAAACACATTTTAAAGGTGACAAGAAAAATATATTCAGTTTTATATAGAAATGCCTAGAAATATAGCTTGTATGCATGCTTTTTGGAAAGATAGAAGATGACCTTGTATTTCAGCAAAGAGTTATGGCAAAGCCAAAAGCCGGCTTTAAAAACTTTCTTTGCTCTTAACAGTTACAGAAAGACAAGCTGTTAAACAGAAAAACAGTTAATTTTGTTTTCGCAGCTCATTACCATTGATTGCCACAGACAATGAAGATTAAAATCAGCATCATTTTTCTTTTTTTAGAAAGATTTCTTTATAGTTTTGTCTTTCTCACAATAAAGTAAATGTGTTCATTGCAATATCATATCCATTTTCTATCATTAAAATGTGCTATATTGTCATTTCTTCGAGGTTTGTTTTACAGAAAAAAAAAGTGCTCCTACTTGTTTTATTGAATGTAGGATTTTTAGTTTCTTTCTCAGAAAATATTCCTGTAGAGTCTTAAACGCAACAACAACAATGAAAAGAGCAGAAGTGTATTTTATTTACTTACCTACTTCACAGTTTTATTAATTTCATGAGGTAGCTCATAGAAAGTGCCCTGCCATGGCATTTTAAGAAAGYAGTATAAGCAGTGAGTTAACATCCTTAAAATTTAAGAGCAATGACAATGTCAGAATTATCAGCTCAGTAATTTGAGTAAGTCCAGATTTCTTTTAACTACTCTTTCTGAATTTGGTCAAATTGGTCAAATTTTGGTCAAATTGGTCATAAATTCAAGACAATGACTCAGTTTATACTACTCAGAATATTTGTAAGAGGAAAGTTAAAATAAAAATATTTGAGAAATTATGAATTCAGTTGCATTATTTGAACATTCTTTTTTTATGACAGAAAGAGAAATGGTGTGTAATGCAATTACTTCACTGGAGATAAGTTTACACAATGCTAAACYTTCAGCACTATTAACAAGTAGTTGTCCATATAGTTCTCTTTCTGTTTGAGTAATGTGCAAATATCTTGCAGGGATAAGCGCAGAAACAAAGACCAGTATATTGTAATATGCTGGAAGAAATGCAGAGTAAATTCTTTCCTGTGAGGGTGACAGAGCCCTAGCACAGGCTGTCCAGGGAAGTTGTGGAGTCTCCTTCTCTGGAGATCTTCCAAACCCACCTGGATGCCACCCTGTGCCCTGTGCTCTGGGTGTCCCTGCTGGAACAGCGGGTTGGACTAGATGATCTCGAGAGGTCCCTTCCAACCTCAACCAGTCTGTGRTTCTGTTAATCACAGAATCACAGAACGTTCAAGGTTGGAAGGGACCTCTYGAGATCATCTAGTCCAACCTTCCTGCTCAAGCAGGGACACCCAGAGCATGTGGCACAGGGCGGCATCCAGGTGGGTTTTGAAGACCTCCAGAGAAGGAGATTCCACAACATCCCTGGGCAGCCTGTGCCACTGCTCTGTCACCCTCACAGTAAAGWAGTTCCTCCTCACATGGAGATGGAACTTCCCGTGTTTCAACTTATACCCATTTCCCCTTGTCCTGTCACTGGCCACCAATGAGAAGAGCTTGGCCCCTTCCTCCCTACATTCTCCCTTCATGTACTTRTACGTATTAATCAGATCCCCACTCAGCCTTCTCTTCTCCAAGCTGAACAGGTCCAACTGGCTCAGTCTCTCCTCATACGAGAGGTGTTCCATTCCCTTAATCATCTTTGTTGCTCTCCGCTGGACCCTCTCGAGGAGCTCCATGTCCCTCTTATACTGGGGAGCCTAGAACTGCACACAGTACTCTAGGTGCGGCCTCACCAGAGCTTAGTAGAGGGGCAGGATCCCCTCTCTTGACCTGCTRGTTAATACTSTTTTATTTGCAACAGCAAATATAATCTTTATGAACTCAGACACTAAATTTAAGCTTTGTTGTAGGCATATAACATTTATATAACATTTTATTTTCTTACATCCAGGTAACTGCTATCAGGAGTTCCCAGTCTCTGAACCAGAGGATGCTAATAAGGTGATTACATGATCCTTCTTTCTTTCTGTACACTATTTTTTCTAGAAAAAAAAAAAAAAAAAGTCTTGATACCTTAAATATTTCCCAAATATTACTGGTCTCCACATGATTTAATAACATCTATCGGTGATGTTGTGGAGACACAAATGGGAGAGCTAAAAGGAAGCATATAATTGATGCATAATGGAGGTATAATTCTTAGTATGAAAATGAACTTTTTTTATATATAGAAAACTGTTGACATAAAAAAATCAGAATGTGATGATAAATGGTTAGCAATCTGGGGAAAAGTGTACACTTTACCTTTTAAATAATTGCTGGAAAATATGTAATTGCCCAAGGTCACCTTGACAAACAGATGGCACTGTTAAACCAATACATTTATGTTAATTTTCCTGGTAACTGAGTTGATTAATAAGTATTTTCTTGCACATTAAAAACCTAATGGGATGGAATGATTATGACTTTTTTAATTGCAWGTAGGTATTATGCAGGGCAAAAAAAAAATACTGTAATATCAGAAAATAGCAGAGAATTTTCCAAATTTCCATATTTGTTCATTACCAGAAATATGTATAATGAGAAAAAAATACATACGTATCTGATAATGTAACTGGTGACTCAGTGACTCATTGGAACTTGAAGAATTTCACTAGGGAGGCTTATAATGTAGCTCAAAAAGGAATGTTCATGACATTTTTCTGATACAGAAAAACAAATAGAAGATATTTTAATTCCTTTTTAATATGTCCACGTCTTTTTTTCATACATAAAGTACAGCCAAAAAAACTTTTTAAATTTAACAGCATACAAACACCACAAGTTCGGTAAATGTAACCAAAATACCTGAGGATTTTATCCTGTAATGAACTGAAATTATTTAAGTCWTATCAATGTTGGCTACTTTTCACTRTACCTACTATCCAATTGCATGACTTAAGTTAATATTGTTTTTCTGTTACTTTTCGGGGTCATAGGAGGTTTAGAGAAAAAACGTAGAGATGCTCTCTTCTCAGACTTAATAGTTTTATTAATAAATTTACTAGTAGTCCATAGCCCAGCTGTTTCTGATGTAAGTTTCTGATCAAAACTTACTCTCTTATGATTTTGCTGTATGATTCAGTTCATCTATGTCCTGGGCAGATGTCTTTAGATTAAATACYTTGCTGTCTTTTTCTTTTTCCTACGAGTTGTCCTCTCACTTTACTACCTTCCCCTTCAYTTAATAATATAACAAGCTAGACATAACTTCATTGCTGTTATTAATAAGGAAACTGAATTTGTGCAAGCCTCTGTACCAGCCAGATTGATACAGCTCAGTGGTTAACAGACAATTCAGTGATGAAGAAGGAAGTGACAAAAATAGCTTGTTAAATTAGTTTCTACTACACTGAAGTAACCTACGAGTATCTTGAGATATGAGATGTCATGATCTGCAGTGTGAATTCTTGTGTTTCACCCCTAGCTAAAGAGTCTGTCACACATCAAAAGACAAAGTAATTTTAACAAAATGTGGCCTAATGGACAAATGGAATCTAGTGAATAAAGTCCTTTTCCCATAGTGTCTAAAGTGAAGCTATTTAAAAACACCAATTGAATCTGTTTGATGAGTAGAAAAGCTCATCTGCCCTTGTTGCACTTTCTGACATGACATAGTTGCTTGGTGATAGTGATGGTTTTGGTGATAGTTGTTCTTGGTGATACATGTAGGTGATATATGGTGATAAGTAATTATAAGGTGGTAGGTAGGTGATATATGGGAGAGCCATAAAACTAAGGGAGCTGTTCTGGTTTAAACTACTTTTCTTGGAGTTTGTTTTGAATAACTGAAAGGACTCATCTGGTGACAGCAGAATAATATCTGTTCATCAAGCGGATTGASTAAGTGACTTAAATGCAGTGGTCTTTCCCTTATTTCTGAGATAATTTAACTCGCTTTAGAAAACAATTCCTTGAAATACAAAGTAATATTGTGGTATGTAAAGGTTGAGAAATAAGCAGTGCTATCTCAGTTTTAACTCTTACACTACCTTTAGATGAGATATGGCTGGCCTCCGAATTACATGGTTAAAGAAACTGTTATGACCTTGTATCTCATTAACTTGTATCTGATCTATCTAGATATTTTTAGAAACTGATGAAGAAATGTAAAGAATGCTTCTGATGTTTTCTCCTGCAGATACTCTTGCAAATATGTTCAGACCTGTTGGAAGAAAATTATCCCAACAGCTCAGGAATGTAATGAATATCTTACATCTTCTATAGTAAATAAACCATGCAGATAAATCTGAAGTATGTCTGTTGATTTTTGTGTAATCATCACCTGATGAATTTTGCTGTTAATAACTTAGTTCAAAGATTAAAGGAAAAAAGACCTTTTATAATGTTTAAAAATAGAAACACTCTTTAAAAGAGAAAAAATGTGTGGAATGTAAAAATGTGCTTGTTTGGGTTTGTTTAATTTTGTTAATATTTTCCCTGCTTGGATTGAATTTTATTCATAATGATGTGTAGTTAAAATGAACAGGAACTTAAAACCCAATAAATTTATGCCAAACCTTACAAATCAAATCAGTCATGCTTATTAAAAAAAAAAAAAAAAAGAGAAGTGCTTTATTTCCTGTTGGTGTTAGGCTTCTCATTCTTTTTGATAAGAGTCATTGTGGATAGAATTTAAATTTTGAGATATTCTCCTGTCCTTAAAAAATTTCAAAGTTAAGCCCTCATCTGATATTTTTTGCTGCATTCTGAGTCCTTTCTCCTTGACTTCTTCCTATATGCTTTTTTATCTTGTATGTAAAACAAGACCAGTACCTCATTTCCTGTATAAGTGATATAAATAAATACAGGTATAGTGTGTGTTTTACTCACTATAAGTAATCGTAGAATCATCATGGTTGGAAAAGACTTTCAAGATCATCAAATCCAACCRTAAGCCACTCAATACTATACTTTTAAAACCACGTACTAGGTACGGGGATGATCCCAGGGGACAATCCCTTCCCTGGTCCTGCTGGCTACACTGTTCCTGATAGAAGCTAGGAGGCCGTTGGCCTTCTTGCCCCCCTGGGCACAGTGAGGGCTCATGTTCAGCTGAGTGTTGACCAACACTCCTAGTTTTTCCTTCTCCATACCTTCCTCTCCATAATCATCTTTTCATGCCTGTAACAAAACTATGCTTGGAAAAAAAAGTGTTTCAGAATTCCACTGGAGTCTTGTGATAAGATATAAAAAACAGCTGCTTTTTCAGTTACTGAGCTTTTCAGGAGTGATTCTTCTTCACTCTTCTGGATGGTTCAGTCTTTTGCACTAGTCTCATATTAATGTAAATGACATTTATTCCCAGATGAGCGGGAGGAGTGTGTACTGCTCCTTTGTTACTTCACCTTACTGAACTGTAGTCTAGCTGCTCTGGGCTCTGCTGGCTCCTTGCCTTACCCTTTTCCAGCCTGTTCATGGGTTCATCTTCTCCCTGAAACATAAAACTCCTCAGCAAAAGAATGAGGTCACTATGCTCACTTTCTAGTTAACACCATAGCAAAGCTGACAAGAAACACTGTGGCTACAAAAGAGCCCCAGTTTCTCCAGAGCATTTGGTTTTCCACCATGCCCTTCAACTTCTCACTGAAGGAGAGCACCATGACTTCCCGTTCCTTGTGTCCTTGCTATTTCATCACCAGTGGTAAGAGACTATTTCCCCAGAAGAGGAAACMAACCATTTTCAGGATTTTCTTTCTCACTCAACATCGTGACTCTTCTCCTGGTCGCACACACACCTTCTCAAATTCATTCTGGCACTTCCAAAGAAAACAATTTACATCAACAAATGGACTCCGCACAGAAGTAAAATATAACATCTCCGCCTGTTAGTGGGACCATGACCATGGTAAAGCCCACACGCCGCCTGAACTTCCATCCTCTGTTTGTACTGAACACTGGGTTTGGGGTGTGTTTCTTTGGTTCTATTGTTGTTCTAGAGATGTGGGGCAGGGAATTTTCCRGAAATGGTAAAGGAGAACCCGGGAGTGCTGCCTCGGGCAGGGCCAGCGGCAGGGTGGCCTCGAGACCCCAGATGCTCTGTGGGGAGCTTTGGCCTGCACCACCTGCCACCATGGCGGACCTGGAAGGGGGTGCTATGGCAGCCAGCGGATTGAGGTGCTGTTGTCGTGGCAACGCACCGTTACAGTGAGGTGAGTGGGGTTGCCTAGCAACCAGGGCCTGCAGCCAGAGGAGTCTGTTGGGAATTTGGAAAACAGCAGTTGGGGTGGGGGAGRGGAAGCGTGGGGGAGGGGAGAAGGAGGGAAGCGTCAAAAAAAGGATAGAGAAGTTCAAAAATGGCAAAAAAAACTCCCAAAACCTACTAAGGCAGGAGGTTGGCAGAGGTGGGAGAGCAGAAGTGGAGCTTGGAGAGGGCGCTGCCAGAGAGAGAGGCCCTTCAACAGTGCTGACACAACTGGGGCCTGCAGCTCCAAGGTCTAGTGGATGAGTGTGCCAGTCGCACCARCATTTTGTCAGGCTCTCTTTGCCTCCATGCAAACCTCCAAGGGAAGCCTGGAAGGGAGGAGTAAAGCCAGCACAAGAACAGTGTGTAGCTGATGTGAGAGAAGGGCGGAGAAAGCCCTTCCCACCATTTTGGGTTCTCTGGTGGAGGCTGAGATCAGAAGGAAAGCAGTCATTGAGCATATCAACGTCGTGCATCAGAACTGTTCTTTTTTCCTTTTTTATTTAAGTGGCTAGGGCAGTACTGTCATTTTTAGGTAGTATTAGGAATGTGGTTAGGCAAAACATAATTCCTTAAAACAGAATGTATTTAACCTATGAGGTCTTCTTTAGACCTAGACTGTGGTAACGCAATGAAGTCCATAAGTGAGACAGGTCCAGAGATTGCTGATGGAGACAAGTAAATATCTGTACAGTGACAGCTGTGCTTTTTCTTTGCTGGAGCCGAGCTCAGAATGAGAAACTGGGACACGTAATGATTGCTTCTGTATTGACTCATTACTCAGAAAAAAAAAAAAAAAAAGATCTGGAGGTTTTGGTGGGTGCATAAATGTTAATGCTGACCAAATAGGGACTAACATACAAATTCTATTTAAAATTAAAACAAGATAAAATAGGGCAAAGTGAAAGTTGGAAAGAAAACAACACTGATAATAGAGCATTAGCCAGTGTACATGCATAGCCCTAATATATGCTCTCACATGAAATACTTTTTCAGGTGTGATACTTYCATCTCAAAAGAATACACCACTACAGAAATTTGAGCTCAGAGATGCCTGAAACATTGACTGGAAGAGATAATTAATAGCTGAGAGTTTTTAGTTTGAAAATAATCGATGAGAACAGCGCAGGTATACTGGGTGACAGCACTCAAGAAGGCTAACAGGGTTGTAGTATTCTTACTCAAAGTGCCTGATGTAGCCTATGCTCTGTCTGATGTGAAAGGGGAAAAGTTGCTTTACGAGGCCGCCTTCCCATCATCACTGCAGTTTCATTTGGGCCTGCACTATGAAGCATGTGCAATTTCTATATAAAAAATAGAAATTTGAAAGGGCATAAGACATCTCAGATGAAGATGTAACCACTTTGGATCTTCCTGAGTTTAATTCTACTTCAGATTTTAAATTTGAGGTGCTGAGGTTATATCTACAAGGGAATGCAATTTTGAGCTTCTTCCATTATTGTGGAGCTGTGCAGTGGGAAAGAAATTTCTGATTATTTTGTTAAAATCCCCACAAGGCAATATGAATTCCTGGCTGTTGCCCTTCTCTACTTGTCATTTGTTTGGCATATCAGAGTTGCCATTTTACTTATACACTTTCTAACTGCAAATTAGGTCCCATAAGAGGAGCACTGGTAGCCGATGAGGAGTCATGCTAGGAGTATCCAGAAGCAAGACTCACTACAGTGGTGCTAAGAAAAGCAAAATTTTCAAGGCCTAGATTTAGTGACCCTTCCTCCTCCCAATTCCTTTATTACACAAAACAAAACTTGGGCAAGTTCTTCAGACATCAGAATTCTATTGCAAAGTACAAACCACGGTGAACACAATTGCCTTTTATGAGAGATAAGCACGTATAATAGCATTTTTGAGTTGTACAAGTTCATTCTCGGTTTCTAGTTCATGTGATAAATTTCTTGGTTCTCAATCTCACTATTTATTAATACCACCAGCACCAGTTTGTCCAATTATGGTCTACTATGTTAGGAAAGAGTGTATATTATTTTGTATAAAATACATAGGACAATTCTATCTGTAAGGAAATAATTGTTAATAAATCTGTTTTACACTCACCTTGACTTTAAACTTAAATGGCATTTAGTATTATCAAGCACAGAACAGTAACATTTTTGTAGTCAACCATGCTATTAAAATCACCATATTTTATTTAATATATGCAACTTTAGCATGTGCTGTCTCTTGCTATTTCACAGTGATGAATGGTGATGAATAAAAAGTGTCTGTTCTGCCCCACAATTTAGCATGTGTATGGCTATGCTGATCTGTTAACATACAATTCCTATTTTGTAAATGATGTTGTAAACTTTGCGGTAGTGCAAAAACAAGCTGGTAGATCTTTACGCTTAAACTAACACACAAACAATACACCATTTTAGGAATGAATATGCTTTGGATCACGATGGTACTTAAAGATAACCTTCAGCTCAGACCTCGACTTAGAGCTCAGAGGGTGGTGGTCAGTGGCGCTGAGTCCAGTTGGAGGCATGTGGTTAGCGCTGTCCTCCCGGGGTCAGTCCTCAGTCCAGTCCTGTTCAATTTATTCATCAACAACCTGCATGAAGGGACGGATGCCCGCTCAGCAAGTTTGCTGATGACACCAAACTGGGAGGAATAGCTGATAGCCCTAGAGGGCTGCACTGCCATCCAGAGGGACCTGGACAGACTGGACAACTGGGTGGTGAGAAACCTCATGAAGTTTAACAAGGGAAAGTGCAGGGTCCTGTACTTGGGGAGGAATAACCCCAGACACCAGTACAGGCTGGGGACTGACCTTCTGGAGAGCAGATCTGCAGAGAGGGGCCTGGGTGGATGACAAGTTGACCACGAGGCAGTAGGGTGCCCTGGTGGCCAAGAAGGCCAATGGGATCCTGGGGTGCATTAAGCAGAGCGTCTCCAGCAGGTTGAGAGAGGTGATCGTCCCCTATACACAGCCCTGGGAAGGCCACATCTGGAGTACTGTGCCCAGTTCTGGGCTCCCCAGTACAAGAGGGATGTGGAGCTGCTTGAGAGAGTCCAGCGCAGGGCTATGAGGATGATCAGAGGCCTGGAACATGCGCCCTATGAGCAAAGGCTGAGAGAGCTGGGCCTGTTCAGCCTGAGGAAGAGAAGGCTGAGGGGGGACCTGATCAGTGTGTATAAATACCTCGAGGGAGGGGGTGAGGAGGATGGGGTGGCCTCTTTTCAGTGGTGGCCACTGATAGAACCAGAGGGAACGGCCACAAACTGAAGCACCAAAAGTTCCACGGGAACTTGAGAAAAAAATTCTTCACAGTGAGGGTGACAGAGCCCTGGCACAAGCTGCCCAGAGAGGTTGTGGAGTCTCCTTCTCTGGAGATCTTCAAAACCTGCTTGGACACAGCCCTGTGCCAGGTGCTCCAGGTGACCCTGTGTATGCAGGGGGTTGGACTAGATGGCCTTTAAAGGTCTCTTCCAACCTTAAGGATTCTGTGATTCTATGATTCTATGACTCATGGGGCTTGATGAATGTTATCTCTTGCCTCTGGTTCTTAGAAAGTTGAGAATTTTGAGGAGAACAGGCAGCTACTGGGATTTCAACTATAGCAGCACAAAGACAATTACCAATGATGCGCTGATTTCTGCGCATCCTAGATTAGATTGCTGTAATTTAGACTTAAAAGTTATTTTTACTATTGTGCTACAAAATCAATCGGATCTTTTTTAGGGATATATAACTAAGGTGAACCACTRTTTTGTTCATGTGAACGGTAACAGTCCTCTCTCTTTCCACTTACTAATTATTTCATTTCATGTTCAGGGATGTTAGACTCTTTTTGTGGTTGAATGCCAACATAGATAAATTAAATCTTTCTTTTTTCTTTTCTTTTTATCTTCTTTTTTTTTTTTTTTTTTTTTTTTTTTTTTTTTTTTTTTTTAGATTTTAGCTATCTACAGTATGCTTTTGGCCTTCAGCTTCATGAAATTTTGCAGTATTCCTAAGTTAGAATGTGACAGCCATGCATTTTCAGTGAAGTGATGGATGAGAATAATACATTATTAGAATTATACTGCTTAAAAGTGAAAGCCAAAGGAAAATAATCCTATTATAACATCATATAACAATATTAAAAAAGGTGATGGTTTTACTGCAAATCTCTTCTAAAAATGACAGAGCAAGGAATTAATGGTTCTGGAGTCTGCAGCAGAAGGGTTTTTTTTCCTTTCTTTTTTCTCAAGCATATGTCATAGAACTATGTTCTTCAGTTCCTCATGGAGTCTTCCTTTAAATAAAAAATAAATTAAAAAAATCAGAGAGAGAAAGAGGAAACTTTTAGAAAGCCAAATATGTTAAAGTTTCAAGCTTATATATGCAATGGCTACACGTCAAAGTTCTGTTCTGGAAGAGACTACAGGCTCGATATTTGATTAAACTTCACAATACAATGACTGTAATTGCACTAAAATTATAGCATAGTTACACTAGTAGTTTTTTATCCTACAATTACTATTGATTCATGTAACCACAAATGAACCTGGTGGGAATAATTATAGTGTGAACACAATGGTGTTGGTGTATCTGACCTACAAATGTGCACACACGTATATATGTATGCACAGATATGTGATTGTGTATTTGACAATATACGCAGAGACTCCAGACATAGAATACACATCTTATGTATGAAAAAAAAATCTAGAATGGAAATAATTAACATATCTGAATAGCTAGTTCATATTTGCATTGGGGTCAATTAATCATTAAAAAACATGACCTGATAGTATTTAGACATCAACTGGACAGAAATCACACTGTAATTAATCATTGTGTGATGATGTTGTCATCCTATATGCTTAAAACAAACAAAAAAATTAACACCCTATTGTACATCATTTTTAATGTTGAAGTGACCATTTTGTTCTAATCTTCTCTATTTCTAACTATTCCAACTATTAAAATGGTCATGCTTTGAAGTGCCACATTTTTTGCAAAATTACTAAATTATTTGAGTATGAGCAAATAATTCATTGTTTTGATACTTCAAAATACTATAATATGTGAATACTATAATTCACAAATGAGTAAGACGTAAAATTTTCCATTTGTAATATTCTAATTTTAAGAAAATACCGAAGAGTCACTAGAGTGTAAAACTATTCAATGGGTTAACATTTCAAAGATTCTGGCTTCTTATTGGCATGTTTCATTTTAGCTTTCAAAAGAAAATTCTGAAAATACCAGAGTTCCTAYTCTGCCCTTGTACTTCCACTGTAACAGCAAAGATAAACATCCCCAAATGTCTATAAAGACTACAACAGATGTGAAGGAGGGAGAGAGAGAGACGGAAGAGCAAAATAATAATGGCGATCTTTCAGGCTCAACGTTTTCTCTCCTTTTTTTTTCAGTTTTGGGGTGTGGCTATTTCTTGCCTGCCTTTGTGAGGCAGATATTAAATGCTTTATAAAGCACATGGTGAGAAAAAGAAAGGAAGAAGGGAAGATGGGAAGAAGGGAAGAAGGGAAGAAAAGAGGAAGGGGTAAGCTGCAGGAAACACAAAAAGAAGGAAGGAAGGAAGGAATGCAGACTGTGCGGGAGCAGTAGGGGAGGAAATGCAGTGCTGAGTGCTGAGGTACCAGGGCAGTGAGTGCAGCAAGGGAAGCAGTCAGTCACAAAACAAGGAAAGTTAAGCAGGTGATAAGAGTGTGAAGATGTCACCAGGGAACCAACTTCCATAGCCATGTCTGTCAACACTGAGCGCAGACTCCTTCCTGTTTATCCTTCCCCTTAGCTCCTGTAAACACTGAGTGGTGGTGGGGAGGAAGAAGCCGCATGGAAACTGTCACTGAGTAACGTGGTGTGAAAAAAATATTTTTGTCCTAAACACATGCTAAAGTACAAAGGAAAATAAAATGCTCATGAAAAAATATTTATTTGCCAATGTCCCTACAATTAAACTTGTGCATTTTTTGGTAATGAATGTAGAAATTTGCTGCTAAGTAAGTCAAGAGGTATGTATTTACCATTCAGGGTGTCTTTGCAACTGCATCCTGATTGTGAAATCCCACCTGTCATGATTGTCCAATTTTAACAGCAGATTTTTCTCAGTTCCTCTTTCTCTAGGTGCAGGAAAGCTACTGCAGCCTTGCACGCCGCATGCTCTTCTGCACTGCAGTCTTGCTTTTCTAAAGGGTTAGATATTCAGACCCCACCCATAGCTGCAAGCCTGCAACAGCAGCAGGGCAAGGCAATTCTAAACACACTCATTAGTGACAATTTACTGTTTCAAGAAGGCTTGCTTTGTAAGCTGCCAAGCTTAGTCAGTCAATTAACTGCTAAGAACATGTGCTAAGAACGTGTGCTATTGTGCTCACATTACTGTGTGGAAAGTGGTTCTGGTTAATACACCTATAAAAAAATGCAACTTTGAAGTGCCTGCAAAAAAMCAGCAAGGTTTAGCAGTGTTTATGGCTGTTGTGCCATTGTATTATATTTTAATCCTGTATAGACTTGCACATTCCTAAGTGATTCTCAATAAGTGTCTCTCATTCATATGGTAATCATTATTGCTGCGTTGGGTGTGTTTCATGACTGCATACAAAGATATGCAACCCTATTTGTACAAAGAGTGTCGACTCAATACTTTCCTCCAAAGAGCAGTCATTACAGTGCATAACTCCTAAGGCAGGAAAGCATCATTCTTCTGAAGTGGGAGCATGTCTGAGGTGAAGGCAATTACATATTTATTCCTCCCTTTAAAGTACTTTCAAGTTCTTTTTTATCAAACATATCAAAATGAAAAGCATAGGTAAAAAAAAAAAAAAATCCTGTCTCTTTACAGACACAAATGAGTTTTCCTCAGAGGTCTCCTGTATGGGCACTTAGCTTTTGAGCACTGATTAACCTGGAACCCAACATGGTAAGATCCTTAAATGGTTATTGCAGTCCTATAAACAGGTCAGTTTTGTATTTTTCCAGCACAAAGAGGCAAAAGAGAAGAGAGAAATAGCTGGGACAAAATGCATCATGTTAATCCTGGAGTATCCTGCCAGTAGATATATAGTAACTGAATATTATATTTGACCTCTAATCTTGAACAGGCAAATGGATGACTTTTTTTTTTTTAATTTTTGAGACTTCTATGCAAAACTTCTGCACAAGAAAAGAAAATTGCTTAAGAGGCAAGCTCTCCTTAAAAACTACAAAGATAGACATGTAAATATTTTGTGATATTTTTATGTATAACTATCCAAATGTCTTTAAAGATACGTGCATATTTTTTTCCTGCAAGACAATAGCTTCATCTTGATGTTAAAAATGTCTTTTGACCATCTCTTTCCAAAAAGATACAATATAGGATTGCTTCAACTTTTGCCCGTACAATAAAGAAGATGGAAGCCATTGAAGTCATTCACTGATGTACATTCCATGAAAACAAAACTAAAAAAAAAATATCTGTAAGGTGGTGGTAGCAACAGTGCCCAGGATCTGAGTAGATTCCTCCTAGGTTAAAAAAAAACAACAACAAAAAAAAAAACAACAAAAAAAACCCCAACCTTATATTTATATGGCTAACATAGAAAAGACTTGGAAAACCAGGCCAGAGAGTCTAGATAAAAATACAACAGCTTCAAGAGTGTTTATCCCTCACTTTAGAACCCACTGAAAGAAGAAATGAAGAAGCCAGTGAATGAAAAAAAAAAGCCGAAGAGAAACTAATGAGTGAGCATGACTCATGTTGTTTGAGGAAGTGGATCACACTTCCGGATTATATCAGGAGGAGAAGAGACAACGTCATAGCATCTAAAGATGAACACCAAAAAACGCATGTAACCTTCCTCCTGTTCTCTTGTTTCTCACTATCGCACTGAAGAATCACATCCATGTGATTCAATGAATTCGGTGAATTCAATGAATTCAATGAAGAATTCACATCCAAGAAGCTGACATGGACTCACTGGCTTCTGTACGGCACACGTGGAAGGTGTGCCGGACGTGGTATGATTTTCACAGAAGCTGCTCTGCTGCCTCTTTCCCTCCCGGCAGCATTCCTTCACACCTGGGTCAGCCTCCCTGTTTTCTTGTGTTCAGCTTTCTCATGTCCTGAAGTCATTTTGACCTGAGGTCACCCTGGTTCTAACTGCAAGCATACCACACGGCAAGTGCATTACGCATACAACTGGGCGCATACAACATACAATTTACAAGTAAATGCAGAAAAGCATACAGGCACCGTCAAGTGGACGTGCTTCTTCTTATTCGTGAAGCGTAAAAAGGATTTATGCTTCAGTGTAATCCTGCCAGGATGCCCTGAATAAATCCCCATTCTTCTGAGAGAGACATACCCCTACCTTGTTTATCAATCTCTCAGGCAAGCAGCTTGCCAGGGCTACAACAATCAAACCCCAACACCAGCATTTCTGTTAACACTACTGAGAGGAGCACCAATGTGGGAAAAAATCAATATGTGGAAAAAATCAGATTTTTGTGGCAAAATTTGAAGTTGGCTGTACAAAGTATCCAAAAAAAAAGTCATATAATTCTTGTTGA
Organism: Nothoprocta perdicaria; assembly: GCF_003342845.1. Lineage (NCBI taxonomy): Eukaryota > Metazoa > Chordata > Aves > Tinamiformes > Tinamidae > Nothoprocta > Nothoprocta perdicaria. Next base: position 368,158 of record NW_020455484.1, read on the forward strand.
TTGTGGCCCGAATATGCATGATACAGATATTCCTGGAAACTCTGAAACTGCAGCACAGGGCTCATGCAGTGCTATCATCAGGCTTTACCCAAACAGCTACATCACTTTATTCCTTCCAGTATCTAAGTGCTGCCGTACTGGGAAAAAGTTAGTCTCTTGCTGTATCCTCAGGTTCTGTCTGCTCTTTCTAAGGCGTGAAATGCTGCATGCATCAAAAGATTTTAACAGGACCATTTCCTGCAGATACCATAGCATAGATGASTAATAGGAAAAATAATTTTGCTTATAGACTTTTTATTTACCTTGGACATTTTAGAATGCAAACTATACGTAATCTGTAAAATATACAGTCTTTTAAAAGACAGTCTGGCAGTTTTTTCATGCATTTTACACTGATTTAGTTATTTTAAAAATCTTTGACAAGAGTTATGTAAACATCTTATGTRTAAGTTTTTGTTTGTTTGTGGAGTTTGTTTGTGATCTTAAATATAGAAAATATATACATAAAATCCCAGGATTTGGAAAACTGACTTGCAGTTTTACCGTTTAATTTGCTTTATCCATTTTCTTATAATGAAAACAGTGTTACARTGTGCCTGACTAGAAAATTATGGAGAATTCTAAAGAAAATAAAATTATATCCATTCTCAAACATTCGAGTTTCAAACTTCATGCCTTTCATTTACTTAAAGTTGTTTTTTTCTGTGCTGACAGCAGACAAGCAAGGGGACAGATTTAACGCTATAGCAGCTGGATGCTGGGTGACACATTTGTTTCTCATTTGATAACATTACCCAACGGCATTTAGGAGAATAGTGACCAGAGATTTCCTGTCAGGACCAGGAATACATTGCCCAGATCAAAATTCAGCAATTTCCTATCATATTCAGGTCTTCAGCTGGCTGAACAGAACCACAGCAGCTCATATTTACGCAGCACTTGATCAAGATAGGTAAACATCATGCAACAATTTCAACATGTCCTTGGCTGAGATTCTCTTTTAATGTCATTTCACTGGCTAGCTAAAGGCATGTGCTTAACAACTGAAAGTTATTGCAAAGCAGTAAGGGGTAAGAGAGGGAATGGATTTATTCATCTGGTGTCTCTCGTTGGCTGGGCTGATGGACAGGAAGAATCCTAAGTGTTACCCACTCAGCTGCTTAAAGAGCTGAGATGGGTACATTTCTACCAAGTCCCCAGCTGAACCCTTTTCTTTGTAGTGCACAGCTCACTTTAGCCTTTGCATAGTTCATCTCACCCTCTTTGGAGCCCATGCTGTGTGACTTTTCTCCAGGCCAAAGCAAACATTGCTATGCTCTCAGGCAAGAGGCGTAAAATTTGCAGCCTAAGTAGAGGTCACCTGGCATTTGGACATGATTTATGTTTCCCTGGGATATTGTTGRTAACATTTGCATGTGCATTTGCTTACTAGCTTTTTCTAACATTTCTACCGTTCTCTCGTTTTCTAACAATTTCAATGCTCCTGCGAGGAAAATGCACTGAATATGTCAAATAAYCCTGGATCATTCACTATTTTCACCGCAACCTTTCTGTTCTGGTCACACGTTAGTGACTGGAATGTAGAGTGAAGTTGTCAGATTTCATCTCTTTCCAGTACTTCCAGTTGACTTCCTTTACTTCTCAAGAATACAGCATAAAAGCTGCAAAATAGTTGATTCTTGTGGTAAAAATAAGAAACTCCATCTGACTGTAGTCTTATACCCTTCATATGTGCATGCATGCTTACACACACATGCACATATATTACACAGCAATATAAGCTGTCTGTGGTTACAGGATGACTTTCCCCTTTGACTCACAAGGGAAAAATCCCAGCTTCAAAATTTATCATACAGTATTTTGTAGTCTTGTTGGAAAGGGGAAGTGTAAGATTTTGTTTCTGTGCCCTGTAAGGATTTTTAAAAAACATATTTTCGTATGATTAGTGAAGATATCTCATAACCAATGTTCACAGTTCTTGGGAAGTAAGTTTTACTGGCATTGTAGGACTAAATCTGTAATAGAGAGGTTAGGATTTTTCCTAAATGGCTCCAGAAGAACTGAAAGAGATGTGAGAATAAACCRTAAAATCACCATAATTAAGTGGTATTATACATAACTAAACCAAGAGAGATTACAGGCAGGTACATTTCTACCATTTTGAATTTTAAAAGAAGTATTTTATGTGCAGGTAGAATCACAGTATCTCTAATTTGCATTTTCCCACTATTGTACTGATGACAAGTTGAGAAACATTAAAATTTGACTGTAAAAAAAACCAAAATAAATTGCTTAGGAGAATGATATGCAAGAATTATAGAATCATAAAATTACAAAATCAGTGTAGTTGGAAGAGACCTTCAAGATCACCATAACCCACTGCCACAAGGCCTGCTAAACCATGTCCTCAAGTGCCTCATCTGCATGGTTCTTGAACACTACCAGCCACAGTGACTCCACCACTTCCTTGGACAGCCTCTTCCAATGCTTCACCACACTTTTTGTGTAGAAATTTCTCCTAATATCTAACCTGAACCTCCCCTGGTGCAACTTGCGTCCATTTCTTCTTATCCTGTCGCTAGTTATTCTGGAGAAGAGATTGACCCTTGCTTCACTACAAACTCCTTTTAGGTAGTTGCAGAGAGCAGTAAGGTCTCGCCTGAGCCTCCTCTTCTGCAGACTAAATAACCCCAGCTCTCGCAGCCACTCCTCACACGGTCTGTTCTCCAGCCCCTTCACCAGCTCTGTTGCCCTCCTCTGGACAGGCTCTAGCACCTCCATGTCTGTCTTGTAGTGAGGGGCCCAAAACTGAACTCAGGGTTTGAGGTGCGGCCTCCCCAGCACCCAGTACAGGGGGATGATCCCTTCCCTGGTCCTGCTGGCTACACTGATCCTGACAGAAGCCAAGAGGCCGCTGGCCTTCTTGCCCCCCTGGACACACTGTCAGCTCATTTTCAGCTGCCTGTCAATTAACATCCCCAGATCATTTTTCTGCCACACAGCCCTCYARCTGCTCTGCCTCAAGCCTGCAGCACTGCATAGGGTTGTTGTGACCAAAATGCAGGACCCGACACTTGGCCTTGTTGAACCTCATACAGTTGGTCTCAGCCCATCGATCCAGCCTGTCCAAATCCCTCTGTAGACCTTTCCTGCTCTCAAGCAGCTCAACTCTTCCCCCTGCCTTGGTGTCATCTGCCAGTTCGCTGAGTGCACTGAATCCCCTCATCCAGATTGTTGATTGTAAAGAAGACTGGTCCCAACCCTGACCCCTGCGAAATACCACTCATCACCAATCGGCTAGATTTAACTCCATTCACCACCACATTCTGGGCCTGGCCATCCAGTTTTTCACCCATGGAAGAGTACACCTGTCTAAGCCATGAGCTGCCAGCTTSTCCAGGAGAAGGCAGGAGGAGACTGTGTTAAAGGCCTTACTTAAGTCTAAGTAGATAAACATCCACAGCCTTTCCCTCATCCACTGTGGTGGGTTACTTGGTCAAAGAAGGAGATCAGATTGGTCAGGCAGGGCCTGCCTTTCATGAACCCATATTGGCTGGGCCTTATTCTGTAACTGTCATGTACATGCTGTGTGATCGCCCTCAAGATGACCTGCTCCATAACTTTCCCCTTTCAGCATGCCAAGGTCATGCTGATAGGCCTGTAGTTCCCCAGATCCTCCATCCAAGCCTTCGTGTAGGTGGGCGTTACACTGGCAAGTCCCCAGTCATGTGGCACCTCCCCTGTTGGCCAGGCCCACTGATAGATGATTGATTGCAGCTTAGCCAGCACTTCCACCRGCTCCCTCAGAACCCTCAGGTGGATCCATTCTGGACCCATAGCCTGGTGGGTGTCCAAGTGGAATAGCAGGTCACTTATTTCTTCCTCCTTAATTATGAGGGTTTTCTTTTGCCCTCCATAAGTGTCTTCCAGCATAGGGAGCCAATTCCGTTGAGGATAACTGATCTCGGTGTTAAAGACTGAAGCATAGGAAGCATTAAGTACCTCAGCCTTATCCTCATCCTTGYGGATTTTTGCTGCCACATCCAATAAAGAATGAGATTCTCCTTGGTCCTCCTCTTCTTGTTAATGCATTTGAAGAAATATTTTTTGTTGTCTTGTACAGCAGTGGCCAGATTGAGTTCCATCTGAGTTTTGCCTTTCTCATTTCAACCCTGCATTTACCCTGGTGACATGCTTGTACTCTGAGTCGCCTGCTCCTTTTTCCAAGGTGATAAACCCTCCTTTTCTTTTTTTTTTTTTTCCCCCAGAGTCTCAGCAATAGTTGCTTTTTCAGCCAGGTCAGTCTTCTTCSCCTCTGGCTCATCTTTTGCCCCATGGAGACAGCCTGCTCTTGCAAGTTTAACATTTCCTTCTTGAGAAAAGTTCAGTCTTCTTGAATACCTTCGGTCTTCAAGACTGTCTCCCAAGAGATGCCTCAGAATAATGTTCAAAACAGTCCAAAGTCTGCTCTCCAGAATCCAACATAGCTGGTTTAATGATGCCCCTCCTGACTTCAACGAGAATTGAAAACTCCATCATTTTGTGGTCAATATGCCCAAGATGGCCTCTCTCYACCACATCTCCCACCAGTCCTTCTCTGTTGGCAAAGAGCAGGTCCAGAGGGACTCCTCCCSTGGTAGGCTCACTTAGTAGTTGTGATAGGAAGTTATCTTCCACTCACTCCATGAACCTCCTTGACTGTTTCCTCTCTGCCTTACTGTATTTCCAACAAACATCTGGTAGGTTGAAGTCTTCCACAAGAATAAAGGCTGCTGATTGTGAGACTTATGTCAGCTGCTTGCAGAATGTCTTGTCTGTCTTTTCAYCTCGGTTGGGTGATCTACAGCAGACTCCCACCAGGATATCAGCCTTGCTTGCCTTCCTTCTGATCCTGACCCATAGGCACTCAACTTTTCCATSACCCTCTTGGAGCTTCATGCACTCAAAGGACTCCCTAACATACAGTGATATCCMACCTACTTTCCTTCCTTGCTTGTCCCTTCCAAAGAACCTGCAGCCATCCATTGCAGCACTGCAGTCATGACAGTGGCCCCACTGTGTTTCAATGATGGCCATTATATCACAGTTTCCTGACGTGCCATGGCCCCAAGCTCCTCCTGTTTGTTGTCTATGCTCCATGCATTGGTGTAGATGCACTTCAGCTGGGCTACTGAGCTCTCCCCTCAAAGAGGAGTATTTGGAAAAATTACTTCTATATTGGCTGCATTACTTCTGCATATCCAGACAACTTGACAAACAATGATCAGAAACAACATAGTTTATTACACACACACACACAAAAAAAGAATGCTGTAGATTGGCTCTATAGCTGTCGATTTTTCCTGGTGGAGACTACTCTTTCCCTCTGGATTTCCTTCCTTTTTTCAGGACACAGTGTTTCACTGACACTTAACACTGATGAAATCTCCCAAGTGTAAGCACTTGTGAAGTTGAGTGCGTTGCATTCAAGCTTGCAGGACAGTCTGTACACACTCTGCTATCCGATGTATGCCTTCTGGCAAGCACAGGAAGGACACAAGACAGCTTTCTTTACTGCCATGACTCATCATTCAAGAATGGTATTTAAGTAGGAGAAAAAAAATCCTGGGAAGAGCAAGTAGCAGCCTGCAGCTTTTACAAACAGAATTGCATTTTTTTTTCCTTTTTAGTAACCATCTTGCTAGGAAATCCCAGGAAACTCAGACCCTTTTAGTTTTTATTATGTTGTAACTTGAGTAGGTGGAAATACTACATTAGAACATTTCCTACTTATAATGAAGTAGAAGCTGTGTATGTGTTGTATACAGTAGGGTTTTACAGTGAAAAAGTTTATGGATACAGCCCATTCCTTTATACTGATAAATAAAAGCCTTAGCTTAAAGACCAAATGTTTATAACCTAGATCAGTTGTGTGAGGACTGTACATAGTAACACTCACTAACATCCAATGCCTCAAGTTAAGCTGCCATTAGATAACTTGAGGTAAAGACACATGAAGACAAGCTCTGGTAGGAGGAAAGAGAGGGATAAAAGGCTTCCTCTGGGTGAGTTATTCTGCATCTTGGGCTTTCCCAAAGTAACCAGTAGTGACTACCATAGGTAAAAGGACACTAAACTAATTCATTCTAATTTATGAAAGCACCACTAAGGTTGTTGTAGAGACCCCACAGAAACATCTTGATAGTTTTCCTGATATTCTCTGTTCAGTTTTGTTAAAGCATTTTTCTGTTTTACAGACAAGGTCATTTCCTGCCGAGGAGCGAAGGCTTTGCAAATTTACATACTTTTTTTTTGTCTTAGTTAAATTTGGTTAGACTTYATTACCATTTTAGCCAGGAAAGAAAAGGAAAAATAAAAGAGCATATATGGCATTTAGGATGTGAAGAAAGGGAAGGCGAAGAATAACATAAGGAAGAAGTGGGGCTCAGCTCGTTAAGAAACACAGGTAGTGTATCAAGCATGGATAGCAAGAAGTAAAATGAGATGAAGAGGGACTTTTTCATGCTTTCACTGTGAGAAGGCAGGGTAAATATTTTGTACTGTTAAAAAAAATAAAAGAAAGGATCGATATAATAGGATCTGTCAYTCAGATATTTAAAACTGTTCTCCAGCTAGGAGCACCTGACAAAGTTATTTTAATTTGACTGGTAGCTTCTGCAGCCTGTACAAAATGAGCTGATGGTTATCTTCTGGGGAAGTAATGTTCTGGTTCCTCAATTTCAGAGGGTACTAATCAGTCCTGTTGTTGGCAGTCTGTTTTAGAAGGCCTGTTACAGCAAGAACACGGAAACAAAACTGCTCTTTGCCTTAGTAGTGGTCTTGTGGGCTCAGAAAAGAACCACAAAGGGAAAGTACAGTGTGAGTGTAAAAGTTCACACATTTCTATTATGCCTCACCTCTTCCAAGGAAAATCAAAGACTTTTGTCAGTCACCTGTCCAAAGCAGGTGGTTTTCTTTCAAAAACACCTGCAGGAAAAATGAGCTTATTTTAGTGTTATTAAAGATCACTCTGAAGAGGAGGAAAATATCAGATGTATGCTGGGTGAAACCATACCACAGGGTTGGTTTTGGGGCTGAAGTCTACTTCACAAGTTCTCAAAGCCTCCTATCTTCAGCTGCTTGCACCTCTCACACCTGTCTACCATCCGCTTCCTTGAACTGAGAAATACTTTATGGAGATGTCCTCAAYACCTTATCACAGAAATTTGTTAAATGTAATCTTAAAGAGGTTATTTATTTTTTCTTCAGTGCACCAGTTTGCAGTGCAAGTCCAGAAACACTAGTGGTATCTCAACTGAGGAGTAGCAAACTCCGATAGTGAGGTGAGAACCAGTGGCATAACATCACAGAATGGCTGGGATTGGAATGGACCCCTGGAGATTATCTAGTCCAACCCTGCTGCTCAAGCTCACTTACAGCACGTTATCCTGGACCATGTCCAGATGGCTTTTGAAGTCCAAGTGAGGAGACTCCACTCCGGGCAACCTGTGTCAGTGCTCAGTCATCTTCACAGTTAGGTTGTTCTTCCTCATGTTCAGATGGAACTTTCTGTGCTACAGCTTGTGCCCATTACATCTTGTTCTACCACTGGGCACCACTGAGAAGAGCCTGGCCTCATCTTCTTTACACCCTCTCTTCAGATATTCCTTAAGAATATCCCCTGTCAATCTTATTTTCACTGGGCTGAACAGTTCAGCTCTCTGAGCCTTTCCATATATAAAAGATGCCCCTCCCCTTAATAATTTTAGTAATAATTCACTGGACTTTTTTCCAGTAAATCCATTTTATCCAGACCTGGACAAAGTACTCCAGAAACTGCCTCCCTATGGCTATGTAGAGGGAGAGGATCACCTCCCTCCACCTGCTGGCAATGCTCTTCCTAATGCYGCCCRGGAAGGATATCTTTGGTCTTCTTTGCCCTCAAGAGCACATCGCTGACTCATGGTTCATTTGGTGTCCACCTGGATCCAAGGTCCTCCTCTGCAGAACTGCTCTCTGGCAGGTCTACCCCCAGACTGTACTGGTATATGGGGCTGGTCCTTCCTAGGTAAAAGACCCTGCACTTTCCTTTGCTGAACTTCATGAGGTTCCTTCCTGCCCATYCCTGCAGTCTGTCGAGCTCTTCACAGTCAGGCCTGTCACACGATCCCGCACGTGGCTCTAGTCACCAGCAGTTCTACTCTTAACAGCCATTACMCCAGTGCTGCTGTGCAGAAATTATTAGTCATCTGGGCTGGAAAAGGTGGTGTGTGAGTCATTTTTGCGCCAGTCATTTTTGTCAGGAGGTGGGGGTGGGGCTGGGGGAGGGGAGAGCGGTAATCTGTGTCAGGAGGCGGGTAGGCCCGACTGGTTTTAACCGGGTGGAGCCTCTGCCAAGAGGTTTCACATTCAGTTTAATGGACTGCTGATACCTGGGCTTAAGTTTTCTTGYATTCGGCCCACTCTTTTATTGGTACCTGGTACCTTTTATCGGTATTGAGATTATTTTAAATTATAGCATGATAAGAACTTAAGCTACTTAGTGCTTACAGGCTTTTTAATAATAATAAAAAATATTATAAGACATCCACTGGTGTTCATCCAGCTCTGAGGCAGAAATCAAACCCAAAATTTAATGACTTCCATCACACTTTTGGAGGGACAGACAAGTCCTAGGACCTGTATTCAGATGTTGTCGGCAAAGGCATTCCTGCAGAGCAAAGCCAGGAGGTCTCTGGAGGAACTCTGGAGCATGGCTGTTTGGGGGAGCTGCTACACTGGTTTAACAGGTTTAACAGGCCAGGCACAACCTCCTTGCAAGTGTCAGTGTTTCTGGCAGCACCAGCCATCACTTTCTGGTATTCACAAACCGACAATGCCTTCTTCCCTGCCTGGGGGGACTGAGGAGGCTACCCTGCATCCCTCCCAGCACACTGACACAAGTGCAGGGACTTGCCTGAGGGCTCTCCCTAACAAACCTCCTTTTAACACAAAGCACTTGGAGGAAGTGGGAAACTYATGCATACATGCCCTCAACTGGGTCTTCTGTAGAAGTGTTTTTATCTTCCGAGGTTGGAGGGCCGCACTGAAGCAGAACATCTACCACTAAGTCAACCAAAGACATCCATGACACGACTCAGGCCCCTGCAGCAGGACCAAGCTATGCTCCAGGACCTCCGGGTCCATGCTCCCTGGAAGATCACTGCTCCCAGGCTCGTGTGCACACATACCTGTTTTGGTTAGGGAAAACATGAGTCTGGCTTTAAGATGGAACTAGAAGCAGGGGAAAAGATGGGCAGCTCATAGACCTCTTGGATACCTTTCCTACCTTGTGCTCTGCACTGAGCAGAGTGACACTCTGGTTCAGTTTCTGCCAGAAACCTTGTCAGATCCAACTTTATAGCTTCTAAATGGAATGAACAACTAACCTCTGACTGTAATTTTTTCTCACCTTTAAGTATATGCTTACTAAGGCTGGTCTTAATTACTTCTATTTATAAATGTTTAATGTTTACAGTCTGTTTTATTGCCATCATCTGACTACATCCAGCCATTTTTTTTTTTTCTGTGTAATTTTCCATGTCTTACCACACCTAATTTCATGGAAAGATGCTCCTGCAGTTAAAGTAAAGCCCATTTGGGAATCAAAATATATTCCAAGCACAGTGASAACACAGATGCTATAATTATGGCTGACGATTAATTCTGAGTAAAACATTTATTGGGGGGAAAAAAAAAGAGAGCGAGAAAAAGCATTCTTGGCTTTTATAGAACTTCCGTAAAAAAATGGTACATTGTTAATTCAAGATTTTGGCTACATTATTTTTTTTCAACATTCTCCTAATTTTCAAGATATTGCCTTTAAAGTTTTAAGCACAAAGCTAAACAAAATTCAGCCTTCCTAGTTTCCATGATCGACAGCCAGACACAAAAGTCTGCGCGTGGATGCAGTTACAGTGTGAGTGACACTCTTCTAACAGTTTTTTGGGGGGGATGGACAAAAGTGATTTAATTACAGCTGTAAAATTCATGTCCACTAAGTTTGCTGGCACATAAATGTAATTGTCTGAATAAATACTTTACTTTATCAGAGACAAGAACTGGTGTTAAATGTCCTGTGCCCAAGGGCAAACATGTAAACTTGGTATGTTTTTATAAACCTTGTTTCCAAGGTTTGTATCCAAGTCTTCTTTGCCTACCAGATGTGAGCAGATTGCCTAAATCACATGAGAACAATCTGGATTTGGCTCCAGGATAAGATCACATGAGAAGGCAGCACCAGGTTAGTTGCCATGACCTACTTAGCTGAGACATGAGGCAAAGCCCCTTCACCAGGGCAGATCCCCTCAGTACTTTCAACCCTTGCAGATGTGTGATGGTTTTTGTTAGATAGCAAATCCACATTTCTTTTAAGGCAGAAASAGGTTCAATCCTGGAGGGTGGGAGTTAGTGGTTGTGCCTGTTTTTCTTTTTGTCAAGCAAGGCATTCCTCCTGACAGCTTACAGTCTGAAATATGAGCTGTGGTGTTTGGGGAGGGGAASGTCAGTCTGGAAGGGGTGTGGGAGACACAGACTTCCATTCCAGACACAGATTTCTGGTTAGAACACCATTGTTCAAGTGCAAGTTATTCAAATATCAATGAGAAAAAAAAACTCTTTAAAAAATCACATTGTAAATGCTAAGGAAGATAGTTCTTGTGTAGTATTTCACTAGTTTCACGGTCCTGATTGCACTGAGGATTTCATGGTAAGACTTCAAAGTGGTTCTTCCTTTTCATTTAACAGATAGATGCAGAGTTTGCTTTAAAATGCAAACCCATCCTGCTGAAATTATTAAGAGAACACTGAAACTATGATATATACCCATCAGACACAAATAAGTCCTCATTTAAATTCTGCTACAGTGCCTCATTAATTTTCAGCATATTTTTACTCTCATCCTAGGGGAAAAAAAAAAAAAAGACTTCTTTTCACACACGTCTGCTGACATCTGGAGAGTTTAGTCTGTCCACTGTCAAACACTAAACACTTTTTGAAACCCTGGAGTTAAAGACATCACATAGCAATAGGAAACAATCAAATAACTATTGTTACCAAATGAATTACTATGAGAAGAGGCATTATTAAATGGTACACATGTGAAATCCATGGTGTTTAAAGAAATATATATCCGTTTCCAGCCAGTGAAAACACAACACCAATTTGGAGGAATGTGTGATCCAGAATTGGTAGGTTTTCTTGTAATTACCTAAGTTACTGATCAAACTAGGGTCCATAAATTACTTTCAGTAGGTAAAAATGACAGTGGAGGCAGGGGGCTCTTGGAGTAATTCATGCTTTTTATCAAAAACATATCCATTTAATGTTGCTTCAACACAGCCAGAACCAAACAATAGGAGACACTTCTTTGCTTGCMCTTACAAGGTCCTTTCAGGTGGTGCTCTGCCCCAGGAACACTCATTCTGTAGGCTCTTTTGAAGGCTAGGATAAAAATTCATTGCCTCACTCTTCTGATCATTTCTGCCTTGTTTTAAACTGATATAAAGCCCTGAAGAAAAGCCACCAGTGAAATATTTTCCTCCTACATAGGTGTGATATTTGCCTGCTTTGGGTGGATGGATGTTGGGGACACCATTCTCCATGACTACAAAGCAGCACACAGTTTTCTCATTTGAGCTGATACGAGATAGCTGCTGATTAACTGAAAGGATATACCCTGGGATACTRCGTTCCACATCCCTGTATAGAAAGAGTCCCTAAGATTGTGTTAAAACAACCTACTGGAAAATCAGATGCTGAAAGCTTCTTAATCYAATTCAGGAAGAGATGTGTTACTGCATGCATTAATTAGAACAAACCCTCCTACCCAGGGGTAAACTATGGAAATCTTTTGATTTCCGGATTTATAAAAAGTCTGCTTAAGACTAATGCCATTTCTGGTCAATGATCATCTTAACACARTGATTTTCCAGGATCACATCAACAACCTCAACCTTAACCTTGCTCTAAGACGAGGCCCAGTAACTTCTGAATACCAGAGGAATTACATTTATTCACTTATAATATGCCTCAAAGAACTGTATATGTAGCATTTTAGGAGCCATAGCCTGCACTACTGTACCAAGGTATTTTCTGTGCTGCATATAAACTCTAAGCTACACTATAGCAAGTGAGATATTCCTTGTATCATTTAGCAAATAAATCTGGAAGGAAAAAAAAGTTTTAATAAGTGGTCCATGGAAATATTTTAATCTCTACGGGATTTTTTTTTTTTTTTTTTTAAGACAGGAGTATGCAACAGATATTTTATTAAAAAGTTGGTGTTCCTCCTAAGCAAAGATCATTGCAAATTATGGAATTCAAGTATTATGCTGTAGTATCTGCAAACTTTATACCGCCTTAAAACTTGTAAAGCGCTATAGAAGACACCAAGTATGTGAAAAAATATGCCTAACATTAGGTATAATGGAAGTCTTGAAGGACCAATGCCTATGAAGTTAATTCATCTTATCCAGGCTTATGATACAGCTGCAGAACTATCAGAGATATTTGGCTCTGCGCTATTGTCTTCCTGATAGCTTTGCTATTTTACCATCTACTTCTTCAGTAATTCCAGTTATTTAGTTTTGCTGTTTGTTGGCTTTTCCCTGTTTTACTCCCTTCTTCTAGTTACCAGCCTTTCTTTCATCACTTTCACTTTAATTTACATGCCTTTCCGCTTTCCTGATGTGCCTTCTACAACTATTTCATCTTTTTTCCCCCCATATTTCTTCCCAATATCTGCTCGTCTTTTGGCCCCATCTCAGTGTCTGACCTTGACTCTTCTAGTTGGACATTTACACTCTTGCAAGAAAAAAAAAAAAAAAACCCTGATGATACTTCTGCTTTCCTATTCTCTTCCTCCTTCCCTCTTTTTTGTCAAGTTCTGATTCTGTAAAGCACTTAGGAAGGCAAAAGAACTTGCCTTCAAACTATCCTGATATTTACAATTACGGAGATGTGTAATACCTTGCTTACTTAACCTAAGACCTTCATCAGGAAACCTACCTTGAGCCAGTTTGTTACACGGAACCTTCTCTGACCCTCTTCAAGCCATTTTCAGATGTGCTCAGGGCCAGATCTGGCCATGATGTCAACCAGTGCTTGTGCGGCTGCTTTGGCTCCCTTTTCTCCGGTTACTAGAAGTGACAATCAAGTGTTGCTGAATGTCGGAAGTTTTAAGAGGAGGCCACTGATCTCCCTAGATTTTCCAGTAACTCTTTATCATACTATCAATAATGGCAACTCATACAACATTAAACTGTTGGACAATATGGGAATCTCTGAAGAAACCCTCCAACACTTACCTTTAAGATTTATTTTTGTGAGTCTCAGTATTAATTATGGTTACTTGTATTAAGGCAGATATTTGATAGTGCATCATAATGGAGGGTTCAGAATAGTTCTAGTTAAAAAACTTTTTATACACAAAACTTTAAGTATTTGTGTGCTTAAATTTTCCACATTTAAATTTTAAATTTCCCACATTTAGCCTTAAGGTTTTTCTGTTCTTAATCTCACCTGGAAAGTCTTTTTAAATGCYTCCAGCGTTTTTTTTTCTGCTTTACTTACCAGGAGGGAAAAAGAAAGTATTTTAATTCTTGTTTTCTTTCTCTGAACCTATTATTTACCAAAGTTATCATTGCTGTGGTCGAGATCCCAAAATGGAGGACAATTTCTCTTGTTCTTGAGGGGTTGGAGAATTTTAGAACATGAACAGAATTGTTCTGTAGCCAGACCATTTCTGATCTCCCTTCTACTGTAGGACATAATACTCCCCTTTCCAATGAGTGAGAATTAAAATTCCCTAAAGCACTACATGAATTAAGAGTTTTCTGTCATAGCTCTTAAAGGAGGCCCAGCTACAATCGTAGAACTCTATCTTGTTTTAATGTAGCTTTATCTATAAATTGTAACAGAAAATGAAGGCAACGATCACAGGTAAGTAATTAATTATCCTAAACAGAGCCTTAAAAGCCTTTGGTCTTCAAGCCTCAACACTAAGAGCACACACTAAGAGCGTTTCCTAAATGCCACACCAATGAAAAATCTGGTTCTATTTTGTATCCCCATAAGAAATAAAGAAGCCTTCTCATATTCCTAGGAAGGAGAACTCAAAGGAAATGTGAAACAACAGCTTACCAGACAGCATTAGTAAGTCCCAAAGAAAGTGGAACGTGCTGTTTAGATGACATAAAGAGCATCAAAGAGCCCACACTCCTTTGTATTACCAATAAATTAAAAGCCAGACCAAACGCCAACAGCATGATACTGACTTCTTTACAATTAGTAACAAGAAGCCTATTAGTCGAGGCTCAACAGAAAATCTACAAAGAAATCTCAGGGGTGTGAAGCATTGAGAGAAAGTGATTATGAACTACCACAACTTCAGCATCAGATTCAAGGGTTCTGTGGATGTTTTCTCTAGCGCATAACCCTAATTCATTCCTAGAACAGGTCCTCCTCACACCCTGAGTATGGCCAAGATCTTGTGAGTGAAAATTGTGGGTCATTATGTCATTAACAGTRGCTATAATGCTTACTCTACATAAGGAATAAATTGAAGTTGCACAGGCAAATGTCAGTCCAGTATTTTCTGAATACTTGACTTTGCAGCCTTAACAAACAGTTTTAACATGGAAATTGGTAAGTATTATTTAACAGAAAATGAACAAAAGTGGACATATCTTTTTATTATTCTCTAACAATTCAATCATGCAGTGTCAATTTAATCTTTGATCCTAGACACAACTGAATTACTCACTTTCAGGTCAGACTTCTGTGACTTCTGCTAACAGAGTGACTGAGGTAGTGTATTTTCMTCTGCCATGCAGAATGCATGTCCTTGCTAGTACCTTGCACTACTACTTGCTTAGACCTGAGGACCAGGGAGATTCAGAAGTTTTAAGTACTATTACAGACTTGAAATAGAAATCTGATATATCACTCGTAAGCTCCTCTGCTCATTTCCCTTTGGCTTTTTTTTTTCTTTAGGTTTTCTAGCTTGACCCCGACCTCTTGCTTCTTCTTTACTCTATTCCCAGTCTGTAACTCCTTGCCTGGCTCAGGAAATGTCTATCATTTTTCTTCTAAGCTTACTATCTAAATGTTTACTCAGCTCCAGGCTCCTGTGAAATTCCAAACAGGTGATTTAATAGACATTTTACTCTTCTAACACATTTTCTCTCCCTCCAAGGCTTAGGCCCAACAACTCATCAGCCCCCAGGCTCCGCCTATACCTCCACTCCCAACACAGTTTTCTTGATTAGCTAGTCCCCTAATTCCATAGGAAACTGCAGTCCCTTTATTCTGTTTTCTCCATCTCCTCCTGTTGTCTTGGTTGTATCCCTAACTCTCGCATGATTTACTACCTTCTGTATCTAGTTCTGTCCTCCTTGCCGCTAAACTAGGTCATGGTTTGTGGGAATCAAGAAGGGTACAGGGCAACAGAGGCCAGTTCCTTGGTTTTAGTTTTGATGTTTGGTTATAATCCAGCCTGCAAACTACTGAGAGCTATAAGGAAGGAAATCCATGCACATTCATGGGCTCATTCATAGCATGGATTTGTATCAATGTGGATACAAAAAATGTGAYAGTGACATGTGTGAAATGTGACAGKGACTAAGTGCTGAGACCTCTCCTCATCTCACTGACAAGTATCAGCTCATTGACTCCTTATGTTGATCCATCTATCCATATTTATCTGCTGTCCAATATTTTCTATTTTGATGAGCTGACTTCTGCAGTAAGGACTCTGCAGTAAGGAGTTTTGTGCATGTATGGTGCCTAGCACCACTGGATCTTTATTCAGAGCGAGAGCTAGATGGGTCTATGATGATCATGATGACAGCATAAATTAGGATGCCTGCTGGGAGTGTGAACTGGCTCTGTTTTAAAGAAAGACTTTAACTGGTAAAACTATGGAGAGAATTCTGCAGGAACAGTATAAAAACACGTCCTCAGCATAAAGGCCATTTACCTCCAAAATGTCATGTTGCTCTGGAGCAGCCTAAAGCAAAGCTCATCAAAATTACTTAACTGGGCAAAATAATCTACTCTATCTCCTTGATTTCAGTCTTAGAAAGAGGAAATTTTCCACAGTTATTTTCCAAATAAATTAGGATGTAATCAAATAAAATACAAACTGCATTTGACAGAGAAATGGTCAGAGAGTTTTGGCCTAAGTGGCTGGTGTTTTGCAAAGATTTTTGGTACTCGGTATCAGTATTACCTTAGGAAGTTCAAACAGCTTGAACAATATGGGCGCCTATAAATCCTGCCTATCATATAGATAGAATGTTTCTATATTCAAGTAATACTTTTATTCTCTCGGGAAAAAAAAAGTATTCATGACCTCCTGGATTATATACACAATTTGTTGGCAAATACATTTAGTTCTAAATTTTAGGTCTCTGCTTAGTGGATTCCTTAAAAAGACATTTTCAGTTTACGTTCCTTCATCACCTTTGTCATCAGTCTCAAAGGATTCTCTTTCCTAAAAGTGAGAAGATCTTAAACCTGCAGCCTACCACATGCAATACTGACCTGATCTCTTTCTCGACACAGTACAGTACTATCCCCAGCATCCATATCTAATAGCTGTCTTTTTAGCTGGGAGGTGGGGGAAAGCTGATACTGATACACAGCTGTGTGGAGAAGAATGACACAGGAATAATTCTAAAGTTGAAATGTTTATCATCTGAAATAGTGATAAGAATCTATGTCCATTACCCTTGGCAGCTTTAATTCTTCTTTTCTTCCCTTCTAAYGTGTATAATGCGTGGACACCAAGCCTTCTTCAGAATGTTAGTTTTAACATTTTTATACCAAGCTTAATTATGCCTTTTAGTTTCTGCCTTGCTAGGCTATGGCAATGTATTTAGGCCTTATACGAATTACAGTTTATATTTCTTATATCAATAGGGTGCACCCGAGCCAAAAGAGAAAGGACTGCTCCTCAGTGAGAAAACTGTGCCCAGCATCTATTACTACTCTGAAGAACAGCAGAATAGCAAAATATAGCTGCTAAAATTAAAAAAAAACAAAGTGGGGGAGGACAAGATGGAGCTCATGGTAGGCAGGTTAGCCTTAGGCAGATTGTCTGATAAAAAGAGCTTTGCATATCTTAATGTCCTACCATCAGCATACATCCTACTTTTGTATTGCTAAATGCCCCTCGAGCTTTCAGGTAATCTCTCTTGACAGTCACTGAAGAAGAGAAAGGGAAGACAACAGAGGGAACCTGTCTGAGAGGGCAGTGAATGGACATCCTAACCTACTGGGTTCCCTCCCATAAGAAAGGAGAAGAGGGATGTGGAAAAGTCACCTCTGATTATCTCAGAGAGATCTGCATGGATAAAATTCAGCCAGATATGGGGTTGAACACACACACACACACACACACACACACACACACACACACACACACACACACACACATAAATAACACATTTTCTGCTGAAGAGATTAGGGTAGGCAACAGACTTTCAGGCAGATCAAACCTAAATACACAAACTGGAGTTTGGTCAAAACATTAGATTTAAATGGCCATTCCAGATGCCAGAAACATGTCCTTACATCTCCTGGACCACCATTTACAGGTGCTTTGGTTTATATTTGGTGTTAAATTTAATAATATTTATATATATAAAAACCTCTTCTATTTATCTGTCAGGACCTATATTCCAAGTTCAATGTTGCCTAGGCAACAGCGGACAAAAGCCACGAAAGCTGAATATTGCACTAAATATCCCGCACTGTTCTAGATACCCATAGTATTCTCAACTGTTACTACAAAGACATAAAATTCAAGTATTTGCAGATAGGTGAAAGAAGAACAGCCATTTTATTAAATATAGAAATGTAAGCTCTAGGAATTACAGAGGAGYGGCATAATCCAGTGGCTACCCATCATATAATTGATGTTCGGTGGATGACTCAGTCTGAGTGGACTTGCAGTGTGACCTTCAGCACGTCATTTAGCCTCATCCTATCCCAGTGTGAACAAATTTCTTCATGACTACCATGTAAAAGGATTAGTCATGACACAACAGTGGTATGGTCTGTCTTAAAAGTGCAAGACCATAATCTTGCTTTGCAATGTGTCAACCTAGAGATCTGAAATATGCAAATGGCTAAAATTAATCTACTTAATGACTAACTCACATGCAGTATCTTATGCACACTCTTGTAGTTATGAGCAGTCCCACTGGAACTCCAGAATGCTGTAACAAATAAAACACACTTGGAGAGACATTTGGGGTAAATGTAGAGAAAGATGCTGGGTTTTTATTATTATTGTTAGTAAAAAGGCAACACCCTTTACATGGGACAAAATTGACACAGTGACTATGAGTGAAGCAAAAAACATTCACCAATAATTAATAGATGAATATGTAGCCAAAAAAGAAAATGCTCATTCATACAATAACATGTCTCAAGTAAACAGAGGTAAAAAATATCTCTCTACTGAAAGATTACGGTTCCAGCATCTGTCAAAGATAATCGTATCTGACTTTCTCAATTACAGTAAACGTTTTCTCAAGACATAATAACCACGTTACTGAAGAAATTGAAATGTGGGGATTTTAGGTGTCCTGCAACAGTGCAGAGAATAATGGTTCTCAGAATCACAGCTGGGTACATAACGAAAGGAGACCTATGAATCAGAATGAATCAGAGAATCACAGAATGGTTGTGTTTGGAAGGGACCTCTAGAGATCATCTAGTCCAACCCCCTGCTCCAGCACGGACACACAGAGCACGGGGCACAAGGTGGCATCCAGGTGGGTTTGGAAGATCTCCAGAGAAGGAGACTCCACAGCCTCCCTGGGCAGCCTGTGCCAGGGCTCTGTCACCCTCACAGGAAAGAAGTTCTTCCTCAGCTGGAGATGAAACTTCCTGTGTTTCACCTTGTACCCATWATGCCTTGTCCTGTCATTGGCCACCACTGAAAAGAGTTTGGCCTCATCGTCATCCCCTCCTCAGATATTTGTACATGTTGATAAAATCCCCTCTCATCTACTCCAGGTTAACAGATGCAGCTTTCTTAGTCTTTCCTCATAAGAGAGATGTTCCAGGCCCTTTATCATCTTTGTCRCTCTCAGCTGGACCCTCTYGAGAAGCTCCACATCTCTCTTACACTGGSGAGCCCAGAACTGCCCCCAGTACTCCAGGTGCGGCCTCAGCAGAGCTGAGGAGAGGCACAGGATTCCCTCCTTCGACCTGCTGGCAATATCCTCCTGATGCAGCCAGGATCCCATTGGCCTTCTTGGCCATAAGGGCACATTGCTGGCTCATGGCTAACCTGGTGTTAGTCAGGATTCTCAAATCCCTCTCCATGGATCTGTTTTCCAGCACGTCAACTAACTTCCTGCTAACACTTTTGGGTTTTGTAATTTCTTTTTGTTTTAAAAGAAAAAAAATTATCTGATCAGCTCCATAAGCACTACTGCTGGGAGGGATGCCCCACAGATTTTAATAGAATTTTAATCCCACAGCACAGGATGGACCCACCCCCATCCTTCATCAATGCGGTGCACAAAAGAGCGTAGCAAGCACTGCGCTGTCCCAGCCAATATGAATATAAGGCAGCTCTCTTGCTACACTATCTTTTCTGTCAAAGCGAAAGAGTATCTGCTGATAGCTATATTTATATGTAGATSTCTTTTGAAGGGAATTAGAATTCAAGAAACCAACACATTTCTTTTTAACCCAATGCTGAACATGTTGCGCTGAAATACAAACTCATGTCTTCCACTGACTTTGCCCATATTGACTCCTTTGGTCTTCTGAAGATCCACAGACTTTCATTTTTTTTTTTTCTTTTTTTTTTTTTTAAGGTTCTGTCCGAGTTACATGATTTCCCAGGGTTTCTCTGAAGTTATTAGAGCAACTCCACTTCAGATAACACTGCTGGAAAGCACTRTTTGGGCAGCCACAAGCACTTTTATCAGTAGGCCCTTGGACCCTACTTTCAATGGATCAAATAACAAAGCAAAGGAGCACTGTTGTCCAGACCACCACTGCCACTTCTCACAAGGCTGTGACCACRGTGAAATGTAAAGTCTTGTCCTTATGCCCCGAGGGGTAAAGACAAAAAAGCAAATGGCCGCCTTAACAAGAATGGGGAAAGTATCTTCCGTTTATCAAATTGTTAGGAGAAMAATAAACTACAGTAAAGGAGATAGAGACTACAGACTAAAACTAAAATCACATCAAACATATGACAAGATTAAAGGCACCTCGAAAAACCTAATCTAGTGATGATAAAAARGAGGGGACAAGGGTGTTCCTTTCCTGTTCAGTATTATGATAAGCCGATTGAGTTACCCTTAGGCTAAACACCACTGGCAAGTTTACATTCCTTTTACCAGCCTCCCGTGGCAAGGAGAACAAAAGAAKAAACTGTGTCTGTTCAGAGCTATTAGTGATCTCCATGCAAGGAAAGCCGTAGATAAGGAACACATACCATCTGTTAATGAACTCCCAATCTTTTCCTCCCGTTTTATACTTCTGATGCTAGAATTACGCATTCCAAACTGACCTAGAAAGCACACTGTAATCAAATGATAACGCAGCGTAAGTAAAATAAGAAACAAAGTCCCCTAGCAAATAAAGTGTGAAATTTTGGGTTTGTCCAAAACTCKGAGGAATTCAAATGTCTCTGTACTCCAGTGACGGACACTTTAATAAGGAGGTTTATCAGCCATGAGAGAAAAGCAGGGAACTCCAAGGGACACTTCCATCTCTTATTGGATTTACACACCTTTTGATGCTCTGCATGCTACCATGGTAGATCAAATGCAGTGTTTTGTATTTGCAAATACAGTGCTCAAGCAACATAGGAAACAGATGTCACTTGAAATGCATTTCAAATGAGTTTCTAGTGGAGGGGCAAATAAAACTATCCTTAAGGAATTAGAAGAAGAAAAACAAGCCTTGTTCTTGGCGCACCACCAGGAACACAGTGCAGGCCTGCCCAGGGGCACCTCGGGGCACACACTCCCTCCTCAAGCTGCCTTGGGGCTTCCTGAGGCACTCAGGGTGCCCAGGGCACCTCCTCGCCGCGTGGTGGGTGTCCACAGGACAAGACCGCAGTGCACGGGAGGCACCTGGCCCCGGCAGGCAGCGCCCCAGGGGTGTGGGGTGCCTCTGCATGCGACAGCGAGTGCGAAGCCTCCCACCCCACGTGTGCCTGGGCCGGGCAGGACAGCCCTGCCACCATCCCTGCCACACGCAGTCCTTGGGCCCGGCCCGGCCAGACTTGGCGGCCTTCCCTTCCCTTCCCTTCCCTTCCCTTCCCTTCCCTTCCCTTCCCTTCCCTTCCCTTCCC